>NC_056725.1:1931600725-1931709816 GCF_019279795.1 Protopterus annectens | reverse complement strand
TCCTGACTGTTGCAAATTTTCTTTTACACAATCCATCCACCCCTTTACTGGATGTCCTCGCTTCCTCTTACCTTCTTCATGTCTGTCCCAAATCTTCTTCACCAGATTATCTTCTGCTTTCCTACACATGTGCCCAAAGCATCATAATTTGTTCTCTTTGATGTCTTTGGCAATTGGAGTTACTTTGGCTTCTACTCTTATATCCTCATTTCTTTATCTGTCCCACAGTGAGCATCCTATCACCTTTCTCAGGCACTTCATTTCCATCACCTCTAGCTTCTTCAACTGTTCTGCCTTTACTGCCCAGGTTTCTGTACCATACAGTAGTACTGGTCACACCACTGTCTTGTACACCTTACTTTTTGGCTTCTTTGGCATTTTTCTGCCATAGACTACACCTGATATACTATGCCAGTTGGCTGCAGCCCCTCTGATTTTAACTTTGACCTTTTCATTCAGACTACCCTTCTCCTCAACCACCCCTCCCAGATACTTGAAGCTGTTTACCTGTTCCACTATCTTCCCTTATATCTTTATTCTCAGTTTCTTCTGATTTCCCCAGTTTGCTGCCATTAACACTGTCTTATCTGTGTTTAGTTTCATTCCACATACCTTCAGATTTGCATTCCATTCTCCTATCTTTTGCTGACGTTCAAGCTCAGAGTCTGCCTGTACTGCCACATCATCTGCATATAGCAGTTTTGTTGACCTATCTCCTCCAACCTGTTTGCTAATGTAGTCCATCACCAGTATGAACAGCAGTGGGCTCAGAGCCTGATGTACACCCACTCCTACTGGGAACCCCTCTGTAAGGCCAAACACTCTTTGTACTTGAGTCACTGGGTCCTTGTACATAACCTGCACTAATTCTACCAATGTTTCTGTGACTTCAAACCACCACAGTGCTACCCAGATCAGCTTTCTTGGGACCTTGTCATATGCTTTCTCCAAATCTAGGAATGCCCAATTGGACTCTCTCCTCATCTCTAGCTTCTTTTCAAGTATCTGTCTCAATGCAAACATCGGGTCAATCCTGCTGCATCCTGATCTGAATCTGAACTGCTCATCTCCCATCTTACATTCTACTACACTGCGTATCCGTTTATCAATCACCCTCTCCAGGAGTTTCATGCAATGTGGTAGGAGTTTGATGCCTCTGTACTGCCAACAGTTGTGGATGTCCCCTTTGTTCTTGTACACTGGCATAAGTATGCTTATTCTCCAGTAATCTGGGATATGACTTTCTCTCCACACTGCTATTAGTACCCTCAGGAGCCATTTCTCCGCTACCTCACCCAGCATCTTTATCATATCTGCTGTGACCTCATCTGACCCTGCTGATTTCCCTGACTTCATCTTCTTTAGTGTTGTTCTTACTTCTTCTAAGGTGGGCTCCTCCTCTTCTCTTAGTGTAGGCTGTTTCTGGGACAGTACAGCTTCTGTGGGGTTTTCTCCATCCAGAAGCTGCTGGAAATACTCCTTTCATCTGCCTTTGATGTCCTGTGGACTGGTGAGCAGGTTGTTGCTGACATCCCTTATGAAGGGTGTCTGACTATCTTCATCTTTGTCTTTGCCTTGCAACTTGATATAGTTTCTTTGTGCCCCTTACTGAGACACTTTCCAGAAGTTGGTACAGCCCCTCCGATGCCCTATTCTTTGTTATTGCAACTTCTTTCTTAGCTTCTTTGTTAGCCACCCAGTAGTCCTTCCTAGCCTGGTCAGTCTTTTCTATCTCCCACTTCTTCCTGCACTCCTTTCTTTTGGTGACTTCCTGGACTTCTACATTCCACCACCAGCTTTCCTTATGTACCTTATTTCCATACCTGGCTCAGCCACATATCTTTTCTGTAGTCCTAACACATGCTGTTTTTAGGCACTGGCACTCTTCTTCAACTCCACCTATTTCCTCCTCTTCTTGCAGTGCTAGAACATTGAGTAATTCTGAACTGCTGTACTTTCAATCCAGTCAACTTCCAGGTCATCAGCCTGGTCTCTGTTGACCTTAGAGCCTTCTCTGACCACTGTTTGCAGCTGATTGTGGCAACTAATGGTTTATGCTATGGGCTGACTGTTTCACTGGGGATGACTTTGCAATCATGGATTCTACCCCAGTGCCTTTTACTTACTAGGATGAAGTCTACCTGAGTTGCATGCGATCTTGTGACTGTCTCTGAACCGTGTGTTGGCTACTATCAAGCCAATTGCCTGACAGAAGTCTAGAATGGCTTCTCCTTCTTTATTCCTATTGCCCTATCCATGTGGACGCAGGCAGTCCTCATATCCTGTTCTGTCTGTCCCGATATGTGCATTCAAGCCACCCATTATCAACACCAATTCATGTTGTCCTGCTTCATCTAGTAGGTCCTGCAACTAACACTGGAGAATGATTGCCATGAGTCTATCATTAATTCTGATGATATTTCTCACTGCCTTCTGAAGCCTCTCTCTCACCACAATTCCTACACCATTTCTAGCCTGTCCCCCACCTGAGTAGTAGAGTCTGGATCCCAAGCCAAGTGGCTTTGCTGCACTGCCCTTTCTCTTGGATACATAGGATGTCCAGCCTCCTCATTATCATCATGTCATCCACTTGCAAGCTGCATCTTGTCAGTGAACCTATGTGTAGCAGTTCATGTTTAGCAGGTTGGTTGTTTTTTTTTCAGTTCATGTTTGGTAGGTTGTTTGGTTGGTTTTATGTCCAGCTTTTGCTCAAAAGAGCTATCCCAGGTAACCCAGGCTGGGCAACTAAACACCAGACAGCCAGTAGCTTATTGACCCAGAGCTGCTGGGCTTTATGGCAGGCACACACTGGCCAATAGGGTACCCCTCCTATGGTTAGGATGGGTCCCTGGCATGGGTCAGAGTAGGCCAGGTCCTCAACCCACTTATCACTGGTAACTACTCATGCCCATTTTTGTTGACATTAGTCAACATGACCTATGAGGATACTGTGCGTGCATCACAGTAGATGTCGAAAGCAGTTGGTCTGTACAACTCTTCCCCCTATAGGGCACCATGTAGAGTCTGTGCTGCTGCCCACAGCTCCATTCATTAGTGAGTTTGAGATGGAAGCACTCAGGTTGTTTTTCAGACATGGGAGAAACCCCATAGGGGTACATGGAGAACATGCAAACTCCAAACAGGCATTGGTCAGTGGTCAGGATCAAACCTTGTACCTTGTGCATGGGAGGCAAAGACCTTAACCATTAAGCCATCTGGTCTTTCTAAAATAATCTGAACATTAAACTGAAAATCCCATATATAAAGCCTAGTGCTACTGTCAGTGTGCTACAGAGTGGTACAAGCTTTAATCATCTTTGAACCCACATCGATCATTCTTCAATGCTGTATAATGACAGCAAGGGAAACAAGATTCCCTTACTACTGTATTTGTTTTAGTATTTTTCTTGCTTTATTTGAAAGTGGTTTGTGATATATTAGGCTATCAATATAAGTAATCTCTATGGTTCAGAAGGTTAAAGCTCTCACTGTGACAGAGATAACCTGGATGGACTATTGCCTTTGGAGTAGAAGAAGATAAAAAGGGATGTGGGAATACATGGTTCATGCTAGTTTACCTATTCCTTAGGGGAGGGAAGTGACCTGATTCTGACCCCTTATTATGCCAACATCAACAGGCAATGAAGAAGCATGACATGCAGTGTGTGGCTCATGGACATGCACAGGGCTCCACCAAGCAATATTCATGTAGTGTCCTTTAGGGGTGTGTGTGTCTGTGTCTGTGTGTGTCTGTGTCTGTGTGTGTGTGTGTGTGTCTGTGTGTCTGTGTGTGTGTGTGTGTGTGTGTGTGTGTGTGTGTGTGTGTGTGTGTGTGTGTGTGTGTATGTGTAGGAATGTCCATGCTCACAGGGGATGACATAGTAGGCCCTCATACTTGTGATTGCACACATCATATGCCAGGAGAGGAGAAGGTCATAAAAATCATGAAAAAAGCTCTAGGCTGCCTGGATGATTGCCACACAGTGATAGGGAATGACAGGGTATGATTACATCAGTCACTCAGTAAGCACAAAGGACATAAAAAGGATAAAAAAATAGGTTATCAATACAATCTGACTACTGATTTCCCTGAAACATGTCTTTCTGATATAAGAATGAATAAGAATATATCTGCCATTGTTTCTTGTAAAATCTTCAAAATATAATAAAATGAAAAGAGATATGCTGCTGATTCTTGGAAAAAAATGTAGTCTCATTTGATATACGAGTTCTTTCCCATGTACTAAAAAGGCATTGTTTGTGTCTCATTTACAGTCTGTTTATAAGAAACCCCACAGCCATACCAATATCCCATTATTTGGCTGTAAAAGTTCAAACCTGTCAGAGTTCATACTGTTATACTGTTTTCATTTTTCTTTTACAATGGTCAAAGAATTGCATTTAACTTAAAATGTTTATTTCATATTTTGCAGCAAAAATACCAACATAAATTTGCAAAACAAAACAGTTCCACACAGAAAAAACACATAGTTATTACCATACAGTTTCTTGTAGTCTAATGGGATACCTGGTGCATTTTCAATAAATGTTAGTTTTAGTGGAAGAGAAGTTTATTGCTTTCAATGCAAGACTGTTTTGTTATGTTTGACAAATCTCTGTCAGTGTTTTTGTAGTGTAGCACAGTTTAAAAAGAAAAGTAATAATAATCCTATTTGTAAACCAGGTAGGTCCACTGGACACATAGTCCCTTCTCAGGGGTGACCTTGGAGCAATGTCTGGTTAAGGGACTTGCAAAAGCTCACAAAGGAGGGCTAAGGGAATCAAACCCTGTACCACAGGAACTACAAAAAGAAAAGTATTTATGAAAGCTTAAAAATATTAACCACCTGAATATATGCTAAGTCATTATATGTAATCTCTGCAGAAGTAAAAGTCATCTGAATAATTCCACATTAAAGAGTACTGTTATGAACACAGAGGTAGCTGGTGACAAACAACTTTGCATTTCAGTGCTTCATCACCCAGTAAAGTGCCTGTTTCTCTTGAAGAAGAAATTGCCCGTGTTGCATTGCAAAAATCAGTATGCTTGTAATATTGCCAACTGAACTAGATTAGCTATTCAATAGAGAATGGCTAGCAAACAGCAACAGGTTCATCGTTACTAGGCATACAGTCCAGAAGACCATTAAGGAGCCTAGCCCAAATTTCCATTTGTTCCAAAACATTGGTTAAATGACTTGCTCAGTGCCACACAGCAGGTAAATGAAGGTGGGAAGATACAAATTCTACACTCTTGCCACAGAAGTAGCTCATTAACGAGTCAGAGCTTTAGTCCTCTGTACCAACTGCCTGGTTAACAGATTTTAACTAAATGTGGAAATCCTTTACAATCCAATCTTGTAGAAAAAACTGCATTACACTAATACGCAAGAATGACTACATAATAAATGCTTGAAAGCAAGACAGATTTGATCATCATTATAAATAATGCAGACTATATGACTTTAATGTCAACCCCTTTGCAGCTGCTGTGGGCTGTAAAAAAGGAACTACAAAATATATTACTAAAATGTAACATGTTTAGAGTACTAAAAGCGCAACATATTTAGACTATATTACACAATCCAGGCCTATTAATGAATTAAGTCATTCTTTAGTGCAGTGAATAAAGCAAAACAATTAAAGGTGATATAACAGGTCAAAAATATTACTTCATACAATATTCATTTTTTTTCTGAGGGGACTTACATGCTTGCAGTATAGCTACATCACATTTTTGGCTTCCCTATCTCTTCTCTGTCATCAAGAATAGCCTATCTGCTCTGATGTCACTCAGTACCAGTCTAAGTTGAATGGCTAATAATGCCACACTGCAGTGGCATACACCTCCAGAGTCAGAGCTGGATCATGGACAAATGGGGCTGTATGCATGGTAATGAATCAGGCCCCTGTTGGTAATACCAATATCCCATTATCTGACTTTTAGCCTTAGTTAATATAAACACTTTCACTTATATTTTACAATGCAGACTCACAGTTTAAGCTATTTTCATAACAAAGTCAACTCATTCACATAGCTGTTGTGCCACGGTGCCTGAAAGTTTCCAGATGTGTTTTATATAAAACAAAGGCACATTTTTTTTTGCTTTGATAAGTGACTTCTGCCCTGTCCCACGTAACCCAGTTGTTATATAATACAGCATGAGGAATCGAAGTGCTACTATGATTTTTCGGCTTCTCTCATTCTCATGCTTCCACATTTTTGTTGACCACGCAGTTTTAACCACTATTTTTGCAGTCCACATACAGTAGTAGCCTATGGCATTGACAAACAATTGTTTTTCTTTCTCCCTTGCCTTTTCCTTTAATCTTGCTCTCTTGCTTTTAGCATGACTCCTTTATATCTGAGTGGATTCGTTTCTACTTATTGTTTTCTGAATCTGAGTCATTCATTTGTAATGATTATTAAAGGAAGAGTTGTCATATTCACAACTGACTGCCACTTGATGTAGAGCAGTACAAAAATGCATAATGCTATATCAATTAAAAACATCAGACTTTTAAAAATCTAATCCATAGTTTAAGGCTATATATATATATATATATATATATATATATATATATATATATATATATATATATATATATACATATATATATATATATATACACACAACTAGAATATCTTTGCCCCCTAGTTTCTTTCATGTACCTGTCATTGAAATAATTCATGCTCAGTTTTCTGTCCTTTCTGTCATAGAAACTGGTACATTTTCTGCTGCATGACATCTTTTTAGGGCACATCATAGCATTTCATTGATGACCCTAGTATCAACTAAATTCTCCAAACACTTAAGCCTGTTACAACAAAGAGCTGCTCCATTATTTTATCTTATCCAAACAACTGTCCTGTTATCAACACACGCATGCCCCACTCACCAGACTGAACAGGGAGAAGATGATGGTTAATTGCTTATCCGGAACTGGGATCTGCCAAGTTACACAAGCACTCAAGTCATTACAGGGACCAGTATAATTCTGTCATAGTCTATGTGGGTGTTAACAACCTGAAGAGAGACATTGTTGATCTCTTTGAATATGTCCCCCAGGTAGTGTGTGCCTTGCATTGAGCAGCATTTTACCATCACCAAGGATGATAGCCCAGTATGAACTAAAGATGACTGACTTCAATAATTGGTTTAGTTTTGGGTGTCTTTCCAGGGGATTCAATATTTGTCAGCATAAGAGGACATGGTTAACAGACCACATTGCTTTGCAAAGGATGGTCTCCACCTGTCTCACCAGGCTTCCAAATATTGGCTAAAACTTTATCCAACCCATTAGAACCTTTTTTAGGCAATGTCAAATTGATAAACCTACCAACCTAACAAATAAAACCCAAAGAAACCTAAAGGGTTTACTGCTCAATGCTAGAAGCCTAAACAATAAACTTCACTCCCTACAAGCTCTCCTCACTCTGGAGAACATAGAGATCTGTGCCATTACAGAGACATTGTTTAAATCCACATAAAGTAGTCTGGCAGTACAAGTCATCAGTGCCTTCCACACATTTAGACCATCAGCTGTACAGACTGGGACAAAAGGTGTTGGTGTCTCAGTCTATATTAGCAACAAGTATAAATCTATGTTGGTTAAACAGGATGATGCCCTGAAAATTATCCATATGTAAATCACCATAGACAAAGTCCCATATAATATCCTAGCAAGCTATAGGTCACTCTCTATGTCTCTCGAATCCCATAGCTCAGATCAAGACCTATTGGAGACACTTACCTTTAAAGAAAATACTTTTAACTGCCCCTCTATAGATTGAGAAACATACACTGCCTCATATTCACAGGTACAATGATTCCTGGACTTTATTAACACAGATATCCTTGACCAGACGGTGCACATACCCACCAAAGGTTCAAACATACTAGTCCCGGAACTCATCAATATGGGAGAGCACTGCACCCCGCCCATTATTACATCATCACTGGTGAGGTTGGATCACAAAACTTTCACCTTCAAAATAAAAATCAACTCAGTATCCCCAGCAAATCCTGTAATGGTTAATAACTATCCCAAAGCAAATTGCACCCTATTAAGTGACAGTTTATCAAAATTCATTGCCTCTTCCAACCCCGTGTTCACAACAACCTTTGCAGAATTGTTCACAGAGATCCTGTACAACTATGTAAATAGTTGTATATAGGCTTCTGTACCTAACAGATGTAATCCCAAAACAAACTCTAAAAAACAATCACACTAGAGGAATCCTAACCTTAATAGGGTATATATCAAAAGTAAACAATTCATGGCTAAACTCAGGAACAGCAGATCCAGTAACATTAAGTCTTCTCTGATTAAACTAAACAGGAAACTAAGTGGACTATTTATGTCTAACAGGGCCATTTATGAGGTCAGATATCCTCACTATCCCAGACAACCACAAGGCCATTTACAGCTATGTCTGATACCTCAAAGGCAGCACACATCAGTGTGCCAAACTGGTGATCAGTGGTGACACATTCATTGAGCAGATCGAACTTGCTGGCTGACAAATTCAGCTCAAACTTCATCTCTCACTCCCCCCTCCTCCCTGTATGAAGCACCTACTAGCATAACCTCCCCCAACTATTAACAGTGAGCAGGTTCTGGAAGCACTTGCTAAGACAAAAACACAGCATCAGTGGGCTGCTGAGAATATCCAGGGATGCCTCTTAAATAGCTGGAAACATGATCTATCAGGACCACTTCAGTCACTTTTCAACTATAGCCCCAAAACAGGCTTTGTACCACAAGAATGGAGGACTGCAACAGTTATCTCACTTTACAAGGGTGGACCATCAACCAACCCCAGAAGCTATAGACCTATTAGTCTAACTAGTCTAATATGCAAATGGAATGAATTATAATGGAAATGATCAGCAAAGACACAGGCAACCTTTAGATATTGGACTCAACCCAGTTTGGCTTTGTCAAGGGAAGATCATGCCTAATAAACTTTTATCAAGGATGATACCACAATATGAGCTAAAGATGACTGACTTCAATAATTGGTTTAGTTTCTGGTGTTTTTCCAGGGGATTTAATATTTGTCAGCATGAGAGGACATGGTTAACAGAGTACATTGCTTTGCAAAGGATGGTCTGTACCTGTCTCGCCTAGGCTTTCAAATATTGGCTAAAACTTTATCCAACCTCTTAGAACCTTTTTAGGCAATATCAAATTGACAAACCTACCAACCTTTTTTGAAAAGGTCACCAAGGCAATGGATAAGGGGAAAATGAAGTATTCCACCTACCTGGATGTGACTAAGGCATTTGATATACTACTCCACTTGGGTAAAGTTGATAAATCACTGAACTGGGGTGAACCCCTGAATAATTCACTGGATTGTCAGCTGGATCACAGACAGAACCCAGGAAGTCAGGATTGGTGATACCATCTCCACTAAGAGACCAGTCAACAGCAGGGTACCTCAGGGCTCCATGCTAGGACCGGTCCTATTTGGTATCTACTTCTTGGAGGTCAAGGGCTTTGGGCTGACCAAGTTCACAGATGACTGAAAATTGAAAGCTATCATAGTTCCCCCATGACACAAACATCTTACAAGAAGGTCTAAACACAGACAGATGACAGGTGCCAAAGTCATGAACTAAAACTCAATGCCAAGAAATGCATTATAGGGCATTTTGGGAAAACTACCACACAAACTAATTACTCCATCAATAGGTCACCCTTAAGAGTTGACCCAGCAGTCAGTGTTCTGGGAACATATGCAGACAGTAATCTGGCCTTTGACCAATATGTGGCCAAAGCAGTAAGAAAATCATTCTATGTCACCCAAATTATAAATAAGGGTATGGCATTCAAGTCCAAAGAAGTCATAGTGCCACTTTATTTGGTCCTTGGCGGACCCATAATTGAGTATAATGCCCTCTTTGGCATGTACGTGACCAAACATATGCAACAGTTGGAATGCCTACAAAGGTTCCTTAACAAGAGAATCCAGAGTATAAACTCATTGTCCAGTATGAATCACCTTAAAGCCTTATGTCTATACTCTGTCTTCTACAGGTTACTGAGAGGTGATCTATGCCTGGCATACAAGGCATCCTCAGATCAGGCTTTGATGGACCTTTCGCATATCCATTAAATGAGCAGCATCAGAACTACTAGATCAAAGATTTAAGTTTTGCTTGTGACATAAATAAGACATGTCAGTAAGACAAATATGTGTCTCAGAGGATCCCCATGCTCTGGAACAAGCTCCCCATCCATGTAATGTAGAGTCCACCCCTAATCCTATTTAAATGTAACCCTGACCAATGTTTGGGAAATTGAAAATTCACCCCAAGTGTGGCCCCCATGGGTATGATAGAGACAGACTGTAATGCCCAAACTAACATACCCCCATAACATTTAGAAACTTCCTAACCTACCCCTTCTTATAAATGCTCATGATACATAGGGACAGATCCTCCGGGATGGACTGCGTGGCTAGGCTTATAAAGGCTCTGGTGATCATTAGCCTAGTATATATTTATGAACCTCTGAACTATGCAAGCTTAATGGACTGGTATAAAGCTATCTGGATCCTCTGCACAGCTAAATATTCTCTTACTAAAACCAGCTAACTGGTACTGCTTTTCCAATTCCATGTTTCTTAGTTATAGTGCCAGAATTATAGAATACAATTTATGGAATACTGTGTTACTCTTAATTGAGTAAAGTGCATTCAGATTCCCTTTATAAAAGCATCATATTATTACCTTTATCTAAATGAGATACACACCTGTACCTTTGGTATCACTTGCTATATGACAACAGCTAACACAGCACTGACTCGCATTTGTATTATCATTTAGACATTCTTGGTTGTTAATTTTAATTGACAAAAAAGTTGATAGTAAGTTAGCTGTATACTATAGGTTATAAATGTTTGCATTTTACTTGAGTACGTACTTTCTGTCTCTGAAAGAAGATATATTTTAACTTGATTTAATTTTCAGTCATTTTCTGTTTGTACTTAAATATTAAAGTTTCTAGATGTTTTGGCCACTTTTTCTTAATACTTCGGTTGCTTTATTTTTGTATATTACTGTTGTGTATGCCCTATGTTCATTAGTAATTTCTGTAGATTCCCCCTATGCCTCCACTTAAAATTCAGTTATGCTCATGTTTAACTTCCAGGTTAAAATCATAACTACATAAATGAATCATGAATAATTATTCTCCTTGTACATAACAGCATTTATGTTCAATTCTTTTAACTTGCTAAACTTATATCATTCCAATTTAATTACAAGTAATTACATACATATTTCTGTTTATAGTATACATTTTTGATGAATGCAGGAGATTTTCTCCTTTAGCCATCAAGAGAAATCTGCCATGCTAATCTCCATTTCCCTAATAACAAAAGAACAAAAAAAAGAAAGAAAGAAAGAGCATGTTGTTTATTTTCCTAATCTTAATCTGGAATGTGGCCATCATTCGTTTTTCACTAACTGTCCTACATTATTACATTTCCAGTATTGATCCCTGCTTTTTCCAGTTACTTTAACCTCCGTTTCTTACTCAGAAATTACTTTTCTTCCTTATCACTTCTGTCCTTCTCTGCACATGTCATTCCTTCTTTAATATGCACTGTCATCACCATCACCATGATTACTGCGTCAGTCTCTCCTCTGTGCCCCAAATCCATGTACGACTGCATCTCATACAAACCTGGATCGTAGGCAAATGCGGTTCTAAGCAGGTTAATTGGACTGCCCCTCCCCCAGACATACCAATATCCCACTACTTTGCTGTCTCGCCCTATTTATCAAAAAATGCCATTCAAATTTGTCAGTTTGCATACTACTTTCTTATTTAAATTTACTATGATCACAGAGAGTTGGGTTCAATTTAAAACTCTTCTTTCAAATTTTACAGCAAAAACATTGACAACTATTTGTTAAACAAAACAAAAAACTTTCACATTGAAAACAGGCTTAACATGAGTAAGAGTAAAACTTCTCAACTCTTTACACTTGCATTTATTGGAAGCACATCTGGAAAAGCCATTAAACTATAAGAGAAGTGCTTGGATTTATAGTCATGCAGTCGATAGTGAAGCACTAATTAGTGGTTATATGAAGGTTTCACGGATTTAAAACAATATTTTCTAACTGCACAGAACAGTCCACTGGCAGAAAATGTCCCTTTTCAGAGCCGGATCAGCAGCTATGTTTGGTGAAGTGACTTGAGTCACAGAGTAGAGAAATGAAGCCTGAGGTATCATACCCCACACTACAGGAAACAGATCATCAATAGCTCATAGTTTTATTTACCAGCACTGACACACAAACTCAGTACATTTCACACCTATGTGCTTGCAAAAAACAAGCTACATTAAAAGCACATTGAGACTGAAAATAGCAACATTAAACTTATCAACTACATGTTATCCAGTTTGTTTACAATCAAGTAATAAGCACAGTGTCAACAGCTAACAAAACAAGGAAATCAAAGACTGTGCACAAAGAGCATGATGCATATGTTGATGCTCCTGTGCACTACCTTTGACTCCTTCTTCCCTTACACCATCACCACTTTGGGATGCAAGAGACAGTTTTGTATACAGACATCCAGAAGTGACCTCCAGTTAGAACCCCCTTGTATAGATGTGAAGATTTCACATGGTTGTTTGTCATCAAATGAATGAACAAATAATAAACAAGGAGAAATATGTTAGCTCACTGTTGTGAGAACCACACAGTACAATCCACTGTATCACCCATGCCCACCCAGCCTCTTAGCTCAAGTTGTTAGTATAACACATTTTCTGTAGAATACAAATTCTGAAACTCACATGTCAAAATCAGGGATAGTTGAAAACTATGTCCTCTCTGCACACACACACACACACACACACACACACACACACACACACACACACACACACACACACACACACACACACACACACACACACACACACACATGCACACACACACAGTTATTACCATTAATTACAGCAACTGGTATGAGAGCTGATTGAGATAAAGTGAGTGACTAATACATACAATAATGGTGCACAAATGTATCTCAGCTCGCTGCTCTCAGAACAACCCAGTGTAACTCAGTGCAATTCTCCTTTGATCTCCCAACCTTTTAACTCAAGAATCAGAGGCAAAACCCAAAATATTGCCCTTACATACTTAGAAATTTTTGAGTTTAATGGGTTTTGGATTAGCAGGCATTTTCTGAAAGATATGAAGTCTGAAACTCACATGTTTGCATTATTTGCTGACCACAAGCCACAGCACTTTGTCAGAAATCAACACATTTTACAAGTTACAAAGCATAAAATTGAAACAAAAAAATCAGAGGCAGTTAAGAGTTATACCATCTGTACACATGCGCATACCCACCATATACACACATGACCCATTGCAGTCTCTGAAAATGACTATTCACCTCAGCTATCTGGTTGAATTCAAGTGAATGAATAAATAAAAAATAAGGTTCCATAAATGTATCTCAGCTTGCTGTTGTCAGAAGCACACAGAGTAATTTGTTTTAACTACCCTCTTCCACCTCAGCCTCTTAACTAGTGAATCAGAGAAAATAAACCAAAATCAAGAATACATTTTGCATATTGCCCTTACGTGCTTAAGAAATTTACTAGTGTTAAAAGTTTTATATGATCAAGTGTATCCTGAAGGATACAGAGTTTGAAATCATATTTGTCATTATTTAGTGATTGCAATCCACAGCTCTTTGCCAGGAAACCACAAATTTTATAAGGAACCCATCTGAACCAAAACATGGGGACATTTGAGAACTATTCCATCTGCAGATATACTCAGACATGCACACATACACAGACAAGCACAGAACATCCATACATGTCCAATTACAGACACTTGTATGACTGTACACCACAAATATGGGCTGAAATCAAGTGAATGAATAAATGCATAAATAATGGCCCAGAAATGTACCTCAGATCACTTCTGTCATAACCATACAGTGTAACCCATTACATCTCTCCTATGTACTCTTAACGTCTTAGATAAAGAATCAGAGACAACAACCAACATCTAGAACAGATTTTAAGTATTTCTTTTATATACTTGGACAGTTGTTAGAATAACAAACTTTGCATTAGCAATCATTTTTTCTGAAGGATACAAAGTCTGAAACCCATATCTGTCATTATTTATTAACTCCAATTCAAAACAATTTAGTAGAAAATCACAGATTTTCCAAGAAGCAGTCCAAATACTCATCAGCTTCTTTGCTCAATAATTCTGGAAAAAGCCAAAAATAATGGAGTAACGTAGTCTCCAAAGAGACTCACCAGGTAAATCCACTGGACAAATGACTGTCTGATTAAATGATTTGCTCAGAGTCAGAGAATAGATAAATGGAAATGAAAGGAATAAAATCCTGTACTTTAAGTACAGGAAGCAGCTCATTAGTGGCTCTGAGCCTTAATCCTCTATTCTAAGTACTACTTACCTGTAATTTACTTTAAAGCTTATCAAAACCAATTTTGCAATGCAATGCATTTTTTTAAACAACAAGAATGATAAAACTCTAAATTATAAACTGAATGCAGTCATCATTGATTAACCAGAAAATCAAACATTTTATGATGGACAGCAAAAATATAAGGTAAAATCAGAGATGTAAAGCAAAATCAAGAATAGATGAGAGGCAGGAACTCTAATGTTCTTAGAGCTTTAACAGAATAACAGGTGTTGCACCAACAAACATTTTCTGAACAAGAAGAACTACAAAACTCTAATAACATTATTCATTAACTGTAACCCTAATTAGTTTACCAGAAAATCAAACATTTTAAGAAGGACAGCAAAAATATAAGGCAAAATCAGGGACATGCTGCAAAATTGGGGACAGTAGAAAGCAAAGCTTTGGTTTGCCCTCTCCCCAAGGGTACACAAAGCACATGTACATACAAACAGACACATACTTAGATGCACAAAAACATGCAAGCACACACACACACACACACGCACACACACACACACACACACACACACACACACACACACACACAAAGCACAGTTATGTACTACATCCACACAGCAATGTCTTCAGCAATGCACAATAATGCCTTATTTCCTTAAAAAGACCAAGTGTGCATTGATGCTGCATTGCTTGTCCATTACAAGTCTCTCCTTCTCTCTGTCTCTGTCTCACTGACTGTACATTTAAGTCAATGAAGGATAAGTACTCAGAGCTCTCCATGTCAAACTGTAGTACAGCAAAATTAGAGGCAACATAATGCTCACTCTGTGTCTGTAACATCCAGTAATTACTGCAGCACTGGTAAATACAGCTCATGTCCTAGTATTGTTCCCCGGCCTTTCTCATCATGTTCCATTGTTACTTCAGAGATAAAAAATGAACTAATACATTAATTTGTAAATAAAAATCATGAAACAGTCCCAATTAATTGTGACTGCTGTTATTTTTTTTTCCAACAAGTGGTGTGAAATTGGAGTTGATTATATTAAGTAAGGGATGGAAGCCTCACACTTGGGGTTTAGGGATATAGCCCCCCCCCCAAGAATTGCTCCAGGGTTAAACCAAAACTGGAAAAGAGAATGCTTCCATTCAATTGTGATTTTTGATTTTTTTTTAATGTAAAAAATGATGCAAACCCATAAAACATATGAACAAGCCATAATCCAGGCACTGAATCTTGAGCAAATTCAGCTATCCTGTATTTGAATAATAATTATCGGCTGCAGTATAGATAGTGTATTTTCAGTTCTAGTGACCAAAATGACAAACCGTTCATAGGTTGTAGTTGCTGTAGCCTATACATATACTATATATTTAAGCAAACAAAATCAGGATTTTGCTGCCATTGTATCATTATGGGTGGCATTACTGACATTTCCTGGTTATAAATGATACCAGAATAATGCAATGAGATCACAGCAGAGACATGCAAAAGGGGCCAATCTATTAACACAGTTGTAATAGATGTCCTGAATCTGAACAATGTAATAAGTGTTGTAAAAGTAAAGGATTAGTCACCATATGCGTTAAAGAATTCTATAGTTCTTTTGTAGAATCCACCATTGTTTGTAAACTTTGAAATGAAAGTGATTCCACAAACATAGACACTATATAAACCAATATAGTACAGATAATGTTAGAAGCCAGCTCATAACAAAGTATGTCTAATACCCTCTGGCATACCACTAAAGTAACAAAGAATAAAATGAAATATATTGGAGCTTATAATTTTGTAAGTAATTTGTTTTCTTCATCCACATCAATTTCTAACTAGTGGAGTGCCACAGAGATCAGTGCTGGGTCTCATCCTTTTTGTCATTTATTTTGCAGGCATCTAGTCCAATATCCCAATAGCATGGTTGACCAAAGTTTGCTAATGAATGTAATCTAGGCACTGCTATTTGCCCATCTACTGATTGCTCCAGCAAGGACTGGAATATACACATACCTGGTATACTACAAACTATGTCATATTAAATAGAAAAAAGTACAGTGTCATGGCATTTGGCAAATCAGCTAATACAAATACGTCGACACATAAAGAGCGAACTACCAGAAGAGCGAACCACCTATTGAGTGAAAGGCATGGTGCTGTTGGTTAGGGAAATCTGTTCTATGTTTTGGTTTTCACTCACTAGGTGGTTTGCTCTTCTGGTAGTTCACTCTTTACATATCGATGTATTTGTATGCGTGATTTCCATCTTTCGTGATTTTGATATAGACCCTTAAATAATATTGCCCTTCAGACAGATGCAGTCATAAGAGACCTGCTAGTAATGTAAACAATTCTCTCATTCGATTATCATGTTTCCACCATAGTTAGGAAATCATTCTATCTGGGCCAGTTAATTTCCCAGGAAATGTTTTCAAGATCTAAAGAAGTCATCCTGTCACTGTTATCTTCCTTTATCAGACCCATCATTGAATACAGTGCTCTCACTGGCATGTATAAATTGAAGCATATTGCTCTACTAGAAAGGCCCCAAAGATATCTTACCAGGAATATCAAAGCTCTTAAATCTTTCAACTGTCCCGACAGAGTAACGCATCTCTTACTACACTCAGTAGCTTACGAGTTGCTCCAAGATGACCTAGATCTTGCTTTTTAAGTCAGGAAAGATCCAATCCTATTTGAACATAGTGTCCTTTGCAAAATTAGTGGCTCTACAAACCCCTGCACTAGTGATCCAAATCTACACCAGCAAATAAACAGGACCCACAGGACAGACAGGTTCCTAACTCAATGTATTCTCAGCCTATGGAATAATTTACCACTACAGGTCAAACAAGGTTCAACTTTGACTACCTTTAAGGCTATTCTTGATGATTTGATGGGCAGATAGAAATCTGCATCAGGACTGTCATGTACAGCCCTAATCAGTTTTGGGAAGTAGACACTATTAACTGCTTGGAAAGAGAGGTATGAACTTTTAAGTAGCTACTTAAAGGAATATATGGTTAGGCATATTATGGTTCTTGTGATAACTTTCCTAGCATTGTTCCTCTATGTTCCAGTTAACAAAATGACAGTGTATATAACACAATGTTCTGATTACTTCAGTTCTGTGGTGAAAGGTTGTCAGTACAGATGTATACAGCTGGTAATTTAGGTTTGCAGTCACTTTCTCAGATCAGCTGAGATTAAGTCACAGCTGTGGTGAAAGGTTGTCAGTACAGATGTATACAGATGGTAGTTTAGACTTGCAGTCACTTGCTCAGATCAGCCAAGATTGAGTCACAGCCATTGTGGCATAATGCCTTGAGTTGTATGTATCCAAGATCAATGCGTCTTAGGAAGGCATGAGACAGTCCTAATAATCAATGGCTGCTCTTCTTCCAAGGTATATGAATAATAAAGTAAGGTGGGTGTTGGTGGGAACACTTTCTACATACTGGAGATCATAGCAGATTTCTTTATTTCACATTAATCCATAAAGTAATGAGCCTGACTACATTCATTATGAGAATGTCCATACTCAAGCTGTCATTTACAAATCATGCTGTGCCTCAGTTTGTGAGATACAAGCCCCAAAAATCTGAAGAAATGTAATGAATCTGATATCTTCATATTCAACCTAAGTCCTTAGTGGCTGCCTTGTAATAAAAATCTTTGACAGTGCGGCCTATCTACTGCTAGATAAACACTTTTGTCTTGAGGGAACATATCTAGATGTAGCTGACTGATGAGGAACAGAGTGCAACAACTGTGTGAATAGTGTTCTTTTCTATATGGGTGGATTGATGATGCCCACCATGTTTGTTGTCTGGCAATAGTTAAAGAGCAAGTAAATATTGAGCATAATCAAGAAAATAAAGAGATGACATCAGTGCTACCACATACTCAACACTGTTGTGCTGGAAACATGCCGTATGTCCATTTGTGCTGAAGAGAAAATGGGAGGAGGACATCTATATGTGGTACAGAAAGGTCTCCATAATTTATGGTAATT
Organism: Protopterus annectens; assembly: GCF_019279795.1. Lineage (NCBI taxonomy): Eukaryota > Metazoa > Chordata > Ceratodontiformes > Protopteridae > Protopterus > Protopterus annectens. The sequence goes on along the minus strand of NC_056725.1, from coordinate 1,931,691,352 downwards.
CTAGAATTAACTACAGAGGATATTTTCGGCGCTGGCTTCATTTAATTCTTAGCACATTGCTAAATCACATCATTGGAGTGTGGTGCAGTTCAATACTAGGCTAAATAAAAGCCTAAAACATTAGATTAGAAGTTTTTGCATAAGGATCACACCTTGAACAAGAAGCCTTGAAGACACATTAACTGCAACAAAAATGCAACTGCCCAAATATAAATTCAACATCTTTGTTACTGCTTCATGCAATAAGGTATCATAGGGCTGTAAGTGTTTGATGATTGTTTAAAGTGCACCAAAATTTGGATTGGCAAGTACCGCCCATAATTTGAAATGTCAAATGGCAAGCACAGCCCATAATGTAAAATGTAAAATGACAAGCTCACCCCATGTGTTGATGTGTAATTTAATGAATAATTAAGATAAATAAACATGAACTAAAGGAAATTATAACTCTTAACTTTATTGATGTAATAATATTTTTAAATATGTTGCCAGTATTAAATATTTTATGTTGTTGTTGTTGTTGTTCTTTCGGCTTTTCCCGGTAAGGCATTGCCACAGCAGAACTCCGGTCCACTAATGATTGGCAGTAGATTTTTACAAAATGCCGAGGTGCTAGCTCGACGCCCAACCTTCAACGAAGGCATGCCCATTTACGCACGCATGTCTTTCAAATGCTACTCAACCATGGGGAGGACATGCAGACTCCACACAGAAGGCACTTCCAAGCCCAGCTGAGAATCGAACGGGAGAACCTCTTGCTGTGAGGTAACAATGCTACCGCCGTACCAATAAAGTTATAAAATAAAAATGAAACTGAAATGTATTACATCAAGTTTAAGTATGTGCATGAAATAGTTAAATAGTTATAGAAGAAAACAATTGATAAATATTACATATTTTAAATTAAATTAAGTATTTTAAACAGTTACTCATATGGGCTAATGTTTTGTCAGTTTTCTGCTATCTCCTGCTCCTGGTACTCTCGGACATACTCAAGTATGTTTTCAAAGGCAGTTATTTAATCCAAACCACAGCTATTTCGCCAAATAAATTAATCTAAGTAGGATAAAACCATTTCAGTTCTTGTTCCATTCATTGCTTTGGAAATTTTTTAGCTCTGCATTTGTAATTGCTCCAGTTATTGGATTTATGAAATAATGTGAGTGATTAACAGTTTTATGGACAAAGTTCATTCCACACATGTTGGAGATTTCATGGTACGCTGCCCATTTTTCTGTAATAATTGCACTTCTAGGCAACATATGGGATTGTATAATAGGTGGGAGAGTGTTGACATCCCACTGTGCCACAAAAGTAATACAGCCATATGCTCTCATCAGTAAACTTTCATAAATTTGAGCAGTTTCTCCTGGACCTCCTAGTAAAACCAGGTCCTGTAGCAACTTCCACTTACATATATCTCTCATAAATTGATACCAGTCTACAACAGATTTCCGTGTCATTTGATGTAAAGTTGCTGTCTGGCTAAAGGGAGCATGGCATGCCCAATGAAAAATCAGTCTTATGGGTTTTATCAATGGTATTCAGTATTACTCAAATAAGTACCATACAAAATTCCAGCATTGGTCCTACAATCCTTTTTACAGCATTCCCAAGAGGCTCCTTTAGTCTTTTTTCATTTGTGCATTTCAGTCCCACAAAGAGAACACTCCATTTCTGAGGGAATAATGTTAACTGACTATAAAAATATAGTTGCCATGTTTTAAGTGGGCCAAAGTAGGACATGGGGTGTGGTCAATATGACAGTGACCACACCCCTACCATGACATCACCATAGCAGTGGTGCAGGAGGTGCATTTAAGGGTACCACTAAACATGCACCCCATTCCTCCAAAAACTATAATGCAAACAGAAAATGAAACTGCAAGAATAAATGACACTTTACTAAATCTCAACTGTCATGCCAACTTCGCATCTAAATAACTTCATCATCCACATGGTCCATTTTTAGTGATGAAATCACTACAGAAGAAAATATACACTGCAAATGCAACAACCACCACCACTTTTCTACTTTGAAGAAAGTTAGCAGGTACTCACTGGGAATACACTAGAAAATGAGAAGAGATTTTACAATAAAAGTACCTCAAAATCAGGCTGTAAAATCACAAACACTTCTTTCATGTGAATGCTGGAGTTGACAAACCACAAGATCGTGGAGGTACTGGAGGTGCAGGAAAGTTATAAATCCAAATCGAGAGGTGAAAGTTGATTTAAAATGCAAAAGCGTTTATTATAAACAAAGTCACGTTAAACACTGAAGAGCGTTTTTCGTTCCAACTTATTGGATCCACCACTTAGAGCATTAGTGGATGCAAGACAGTCCATCACATACCCATGTGCAAAACTAGTGGACTGTATATTAAAGAAGTATGTAGAGTTGGAAACCCAAATTCTTAAAGATTCGTGGTCCTTCTTAGAAAGTATGCAGGCCACAACCTTTAACAAAACAGCGAACTTTTTAACTGTTGACATTTGCGATCTATATTCATGTATACCACATGCTTTAGGTACTGAGTGGGTAGTTGATTTTATTAGAGCCAAAGGAGCACATGACAACGAATGTATTTTAGTTGAGCAACTCCTAGACATTATTTTAGAAAATAATTTTGTCTCTTTTGAAGGCAAGTTGTTTAAACAACAAATAGGAGTAGCTATGGGCTCCCCAATGGGTTCCAGTTTTGCCAACTTGGTGTTAGCCCACTGGGAAAATAACTACATCCTTAGTAGTCACTGGATGAATAAGATATTTTGCTATAAAAGGTTCTTGGATGATATATTTATCATCATAAACGGAGATGAACATGTTGCAGATGAATTGGTGAATTATTTTAATTCAACCACTATCTTCCTAACATTCACAAAAAATTTTCAGGAAACATCGATTAATTTTCTAGATGTTCATTTGAATAAAAACATAGATAAATATACAGCAAAGATTTTTAGGAAGGAAACATACTGCAAGAGTTACTTACATTTTACGAGCATGCACCCCCACTATCAAAAGAAATCTGTTGTCAAAGGACAACTAGTTAGGGCGGCAAGGATGGTCACTTTAAATGAGGATTTTGAGGAAGAATGTGCATTCTTGCATAATATGTTTATAAACAGAGGCTACCCTAACTCATTTTTGCATGCAATATTCCAAGAAGTAACTGAGAAAAGAAACAAGGGAATATATAAACCCATTTTGAATACTGTAGTAGTATCAAACAACCCACCTGTGTATGATACTAGGACAAATTGTTTCGACCATTCAGATCTTAATACTACACCTATAGTTGAACAAGGTTTGAATGATGTAGTAGAACATAACCAGGACTTTACTATAGCCTTTACATTCACTTACTGCATAGAAGCACTGAATATAGGCAGAATAGTGAAAAAATACTGGCGCTTTTTATCTTTAGACAAAAATCTATCCAACATCTTTAATTTTGGACCCACTATTTCATACAGAAAGGGTCACAATCTAAAAAAGTTATTGGAAATTAAACCCAAAACCAAAAAAGTCAGAAGAGGTACTAAGAAATGTGGGAGTTGTAACTACTGCCCATATATAGAAACATCTGAAAATGTCACCATTAGAAATTAAACTTTTTATGTTAATGAACCATACAATTGTAATTCTAGAGCAATAGTCTACCTAGCACAATGTACAAAGTGCCCTTCATTCTATGTGGGCAAAACAGATAGGCGATTGCGTGATAGGATATATGAGCACAACTATGCCATTGCGAAAAATAAAGATGAAAATGCTCTGGCTAGACATTGTGCAAAAAATCCAGGCCATACATTTAAATTTATGGTCATTAACCAGATTATGAAAAAAACTGAAGAACAGTTCTTTACTAATGACAATCTATTAAAATTGGAACTTGAGAGAAGTGAACTTAAATGGCAACTATGTTTAATGGCCTGTAGTGACCCAGGCCTGAACGAGTTTTGTTCGATTGCATGCATTCTTAAAATTAAAAGTTTATTTAGGTGATTCTTTTACATATAAATGCATAGACACTGTTCAATCAAAAATTAAAATCAAAAATGAGGATATATATTCATATATATTATCATTTTTAATTTTTATTTTTTATTTTTTATTTTTATATATACATACTTTTAACTATTATATTTTTTAACTTTTATATTGTAATATATATATAATTAAATTAAATTTCACTACATTGACTGTTAAAACTATACTTAGGTATTTAGGTATGTGTGCAGCTAATTCAATTTTAACATGGTACATATATTTTTTACAACATAAACTTTAGAGTGTATGCATGTTATATTGTTGATTTACTTCTAGAGTAAAAGTACATGTATGATTAACTTTTAGGTTTACTTGATAGCACTTCATAAAAAGGAAATGTTTAGTTTACTTCACTCTGTTATTATACAGGGTTTCTTTATGAAGCACTTGTGAAGGCTTATACTTTTACGGAAATTGTATCACAATACAACTTACAATGCATCTGGTTCTTTAAATATAAAGTGCTATGCGCGTTTTAAATAATTAATTGCTGACAGCGGTGAATTTCTATAAATGAAGTTGTAATAGGGGAAGTTGTTGTCTGATGAAGTTCCGACATTGTTGGAACGAAAAACGCTCTTCAGTGTTTAACGTGACTTTGTTTATAATAAACGCTTTTGCATTTTAAATCAACTTTCACCTCTCGATTTGGATTTATAACTTTCCTGCACCTCCAGTACCTCCACGATCTTGTGGTTTGTCAACTCCAGCATTCAGTGTTTTATTTTAGTTCCTGGTTTCCTAACTTCTTTCATGTGCTTAGTTTTCAAAGAAAACATTACATTGCATTTCCCATTTAACTGTCAAAACCTAAGCCACCATCAAAAGCAACACATTTAAACAGTTGCATATCCTTAAACTAAAAATTCATAGAACCCACTGGTAAAAGCAGACCTCCGCTGCTGACAATATATGATTGGGAAAACATCAGGAAAAGCACAGAGTGATTTGAATGCTATTCTAGCATTTCTTCTGTTCAGAAATTCAGTGTAGTTAGTTTGTAGGGCTCTTCCTGGATGAATCCCTGGCCCTTCACAAGCTGCAGCGAATTGCTGCATGATTTACAACAGCCGGATCTAACAGGAAACAGCTCTGCCTGCAGGTTTGGGTTTGTCAATTGATTACATAACCAAATTGTCATGGAAAAGCCAAAAGTATTTAAACATGGGGGGGTCCTGATGATTGAAAATTGGGACTTTTAAATTCCCACTACTTTACATAGTGGGCAACCCGTGAGTGTCCCGCTGATAAAGGGACGGTTGGCAACCTTATGTAAAAAATGTATGGCTGCAAAAACAGTCATGGCTATCATCACACCGATTTCTCTCTTCAACAAACATGTTATTTTAATACAATTTGAAATCTCATGTACAATAACAAAAAGTACTGTTATGGAAAGAAAATGCTGGCTTTATTTTTTTTAATTAAGTATTTGTTGCTATGATACTATGCCTCTTTTATGAACTGCCCATTTCCCAACCACAAATGCACATAGATGGTTTGTCTTAATATAAGCAATCACCTGCTTGTTCTATGTGCAAATCACCTGCTTGTTCTATGTGCAAATGCCGGGCCTGCATCACCAAAGTGATGCTGTAATTCATGTCGATGGCTGATGTACATGATGTTCTTGTTTGACTTCAAATGGAGGTAGTGTTGTGGTCTAAACGTCATCTGTGATGTTGGATACTTTGCTGTGGTACAGATTGTCATCACATTGTAACAACATTGCAACTAAAAAATAATCTGTGTGACTGTCATTCATGACTTTTGTGTTTACTGTTGGGTATAAATCAGGGGGCATAAATGTATCACACAGAGGAATGTCTGAAGGTATATCAGTATAAAATGGAGATATGAGAGTTAAGCCCCATAAAATAATGTTTTCTGTGACCAGTGAGATTCTTAGTAGCAGTCATGCATAAAGACTTTTCCTTGCAACTGATATGTGCATCACAGCGTCTAAATGAGCGTTATAACTCCACAGGCAGAAACTGAATGATTAGTCATCACATGGGTGAAACTGTATGATTTCAAATTCAGGATAACAGCAAAAATAAAAGAACACAGATAAGGTGTGATCAGTTTCATCAGTACTGACTTTGTAATGCACACTAAGCACAGCAGACTACTGAATGTACAGTTTGAAATTTAACACAGGCTACAAGAACCAGATGTTGTAAAGTTAAGTCATATATTGTACAAGTCACTCTTCGAGAAACTAACCGGTTCATAGATTAGTACTAGGCTAACTGCCTTCATGGCACATTTTGAGCCTAGACAATTACCCCACATGAGAAGTAGACTCTATACTTTGTTTGCAAGGTAAACATCTTAGCCATTATGCCAACTTTCCTCCTAGCTTGAGGTAGAATTTTCATATAAATATAAATCATCTTACATGACAACCCCTTATTTCTTTTCTTGCCACTCTGAACATTGCTACAATAACAAAATATTTCAAATCTTTTATTAATATTATTATTATCTCTGTGTGTTTGTGTGTGTATGTGTGTGTATATATATATATATATATATATATATATATATATACACACATACACACAGAGAGAGATAATAATATTAATAAAAGGTATGTATATATATATATATATCCGTGGTGGTGCAGCAGTAGCATTGTTACCTCACAGCATGAGGTTCTCCCATTCAGTTCTCGGCTGGAGTGCAGGGAGTGCCTTCTGTGTGGAGTCTGCATGTCCTCCCCACGGTTGAATGGGCGTTCAAAAGACATACGTAAATGGGCGTGCCTTCATTGAAGGTTGAAATTCGAGCTGGCACCTCGGCGTTCGTAAAAATCTACTGCCAATCATTAGCAGACCGGAGTTCCCCTGTGGCGACCCCTCACTGGGAAAAAGCCAAAAGACAAACATATATATATATATATATATATATATATATATATATATATATATGTAGGATCCGTACTATCTACTGAATGACTGTTTCACCGAAAGTGAAATGGCCGAGCACACTTTTGCAAAAGTGCTTTTCACCGAAAAAGCACTTTTGTGAGATTGTGCTAAAAAAAGAGAAAAACGTAGGGAAATGGATGTTGCTGAGATAGCACAGTGGGAATAAGGGAATATTCCCTTTTTCCCACTGTAGTGCAATCTTGGAGTGGGAATATAAAAGTAGGGGGCTGGGAGCGCAGCCCCCCACATGGGGGGTGCAGGGGGGCTTGTCCACCTGCGTAAATGTGAGTTCTGTGGTTTTTTTTTTTTTTTATTTTGTTATTTATATATTTTTTTCACACTTTAGCAAAGATGCTTTTTCGGTGAAAAGCACTTTTGCTAAAGTGTGCTCGGCCATTTTAGTTTCGGTTAAAAGTGCTTTTGTTCAAGAGTCCTAGATCCATATATATATATATATATATATATATATATATATATATATATATATATATAGATATGTGTGTGTGTGCGTGTGTATCTATATCTAATATAAATATAAATATATATATATATATATATATATATATATATATATATATATATATATATATATATATAGTTATACATAAGATAAGTAGATTGGACCCAAGGCGTCTTTTCAGGTATAATCCAGGTTCTAGGTTATGTGTAGCCAGATGAAATACATGAAAAAAAATTCATATATTACATCTTCAAAAAATAACACACAGGATACAGAAATGTAATCAAATACAACTGCAACATGACAACATGGTTAAAAACAGAAAATAATAAGATACTGTAGAAGCAGGACTGGTCTGCAGAAGGTTGGTTGCTGCACCCGTCTATAAGATAGAACAACAATAAATGAACACTGCCTAGTCTAGGTTAAAATATATTTTAGTTCAGCAAATTATTACACGTCTTCTTGTTATAGCATTCACTGAAACTGTACCTGACTTACTGGAAGTTGTCCTTATTCTTAGCTGACGCAAGTAATACTTGCTATAGTTTTGGATCAAAAATATATTGGTAAAGCATTCCATTGAGTTTAATGGACAAAATATTATATAGGGTATAGATGATGAGGTATAGAGTTTCAAAGTGAACAGCAAGGTTTTGAGTTGACAACTGCATGTTAGACAGTGACTCTAAAAGGTCATTTTTAAAATAAGCAAAAAGGGATTTCTGCCCTTTGGAGCATACCCTTTGCAATACTGCCAACACATTTTTTTTCAGAATGCTGCAGTGCTGCTTAGGTGTTGATACTCAAGACCATGATTTTGTTTGGAATAATCTGTATTCTATTACAATTAATAGGAAAACCTTTTGTGATTCATAGCAGACTGTGCTCTAAGGTTGGAATGAAGAGGCCTTTTACAATGATTTCCTTCACTTTAAGGGTAAGAACATGGACAGTTTTGTAGTACGTGGTGAAGAATCTTTTGAGATTAGTTGATAGTTTACCCCGATATACTGAGAAGATAAATGTGTATTGAAGCCAATAACCTAGGTGCATGTAGTGGTTGATATTGTGGAGGAAACCATTTTGGGATACTGAGACAACCCATTTGTGAGGAACTAGAGCAAGGTGTCTATCATTACTAAAGACCATGGCCTAAGCTTTTCCTTAATTCTTAGAAAATCCTTTTATGGAGAAGCATGAAAAGATCATAGTAATGTTGCTTAAAAGTATGTTGCTAATATTGTTAGGATATTTGCCAGCTGTCCAATTACATATATCATCCATATAAAAGACAACATGTGTGCTATGGTAAGATATACTGAATGTATTTTTGAAGATGGAGGAGGTAGAGATCCTTGAGAAACATCATGCTCATGGTGGGGTGAGTCCCTTATTTTATTTCTAGTGGATTGAATAACTATATGCATTCACACCCATCTTAAGGAGGATGAAGAAAAGCTATAATGATATAGTTGTGATAGTTTAAGATATTATAAAGGGTCGTATTCCTTGTGTACATCAAGGAAAATGACCATGGTTAATTCTCCTTTGTTCAAGTTCTGTAGAGTATTATTAATAAGCCATGGCACTGAGGTTGTTAGCAAGTGACATCACAACAGAGAGGGACATGTAGCCCTTCTTGAAACTGCATTGCTGTTTGCTGAGCATAGCATAATCATTTAAATCTATAGATGCTTTAGAAGATGCAATCCTCTTGAGTATTTTAGACAAAGGGAAATGGGATAGTATGATGAGGCTAACCAAATGAGGGTGGAGGGCTTGTTGTGTGTGAGAGTATAACTGTTGAAGATTTCCCAAGTTGTAGGAAGGAAACTGATGACTGACTCCAGGTGATTATATGTTTAGTGGACATTGCTGGAAGAATGTATCATAAACGGTAATGAATTTAGGGGTGAGGACATCAGATCTAGCACTACCATAGTTTAACAATTTTCCTTTGGATCAGCATCAAGTTGTGAAATATTGTTTAGGTGGTGGTGGGTAAATTTGTTTGGGTGCTTGCTTGGACCTTGGATGTTTGAACTTCTTTAACGTTTGGGATTAACATGGCTAGGCTTATAAAGGCTCTTGGGTTGCTAGCCTAGTAACCTCCTATGAACCTATAAGTGATGTATGAGTATTTTGAAAGCTTGTGAATTACACGTGATGAGCTGTACGTTGCTGATGATTTTGAAATCATTTGTAGCTTTGCCTTTACCAAGCAAACCATTAACCTTGTGTAACAAATTTTGGGGGTTAAGAAGTATTCAAGTCTAGTAATGATTTAACATAGCTAGTTTTGACTTTGTGAAAAACTTCTTCACAGTAGCAAAACAGAATTCATCCCAAGGTGATCATGAATTTATCATCTTAAAGGCTTTCCAAGCTGACTTTTGGCTTTGATGGTTTTCCTGACCTCGTGCATTAGCCATGTCGAGAAAAGAGGGAAGAATTTGTTTTGAGGGGGTAAAAGGATATTCAGTAGATACTGTAGCATTCTGCAATACTCTCTTTGTAATGTAACACAGGGCCAGTTGGCACATGCTAAATCTTGTAACATTTATATAGATATTTGTGGCACCACCAACACTTGTAACTATTGCTAAGAATGTGGATAGGGCATAGTGATCACAGAAAAGGAAAATGCACATGGGGGGGGTCCTGATGTGGGAGTTTGTGAAGTTTATGTCTGCCAAAAAAATGTTTATTTTTATGAGAACAATTAAGTACAAAATGTTTTATATTTTGAATTTCATATAATCTATAACGTCAGCACATAAAAAATACCTGTTTTACATTTGTAAAGTGTCACTATAATATAATTACCTGTTTGCATCTAGATGTCTTAAGGACTGTTTGTGTAATGTACCTTTGTAAATAGTTTATTTTATAAGTATTTGTTTTATAATGAATATCTTAAATGTATATGCCAGAGCTTTTCCCTTCGGGCCTCTTCTGAAAATGGGCTTTGGCCAGTCAGCTTTTCCTGGTCAACAAAGATAAATAAATACAGTGTAAATGTAAACATTTCATATCTATTTGCCATCTATTTCATTTACAAAGCAGAAGCATGTGACTATTACAATAATACCATATCCAATAAATGCATTTTTAAATGTAATAGCACTTTTTATTTCTTTGATCGTTCTTAGGATTTTAGCTGTCTTTTTTAAACAATTATCCAAACATAGAAGAGAGAAAATCTGTAGCCTGCACTTATAATATTAAGGTCCTGCGAAATGTTGTATATCTCCATTAGACATCAGGCAGTGGTGCAACAGTTAGCATTGTCACCTCACAGCAAGAGGCTCTTTGGTTCAATTCTCAGCTGGGGGTGTCTTCTGTGTGGAGTCTGTATGTCCTCTCTGTGGTCATGTGGGTTTCCTCTGGGTGCTCTGGTTTCCTCGCACATTCCAAAGACATGCAGTAGGTGGACTGGACACTATAAATTGGCCATAGGTGAGAGTGTGTGTGTGTACAAGTGAGTGGTAAGAATGAACTACTTTAGCAGGGCTAGCCACATGGTGGTGTAAACCTTGGCTTGAGATGATTGTCACTGCTGAAGCGCCACCCTGACATGATGGGAAAAAGGGGTTGAGGATGGATGGATCTCCATTATATAGTTTAGTGGGTTGTTCCAGAATCATATTAACACTTTTCTTCTTGCACAGTACTTCTTCTGGAAATGCCTTCCATTAATTTATTGTTTTTGTTTACCAAGAAAGTCCAACTTAGCACAGGACGCATTTTCAGCAGAGCTTTTGGAAAAAGTTTCCAATACAAACAATAATAGGCAAAGTAACAATAACATTGGAAAGACAATAATATACAATTAGTATTTAAAACATTATTCCAGAAAAGGGAAGGTTACATTTCACATTTGTTAAACCATGCATTCTGTTTGTTTTGTTGGAATTTTCTAAAGAATCACAATGTTTTACAAAAGATGTGGTGTGTTGGAGCTACATTTAAGAGACATGAGCAGTTAGAGGTGAAGGAGGATAAGAAAGGAGAAAGAGCGTGAGTTATCAGTGTAGGTATGAGGTGGATTTGGGGAGGGGTAGCAGGGATGTAGGTGAAAAGGAATGAAGTATTATTTGGGTGCAGTTCTTTCGCAGAGCCAGGAGTTAAGTGTAACTTTAGCTGTAGTTAAGGGAACTTAGCTAGTAGTTTTGTCTTACTGTTGGGGTGCTGGAGCTGTAGATTTTAATGCTTGATGAGAGTAGATAGAGCAGCCTGCAGAGGTGTTGGATTTAGCTATCTATAATAGGGCTTTGGCAGAACAGAGCAAAGTCCAGATGGGTTATATTGTTGTACAAGGCTGGCAAGAGATGGACAGTCATTTGGTTTGCATATTAAGGTGTGGACAATAGGGAATTGTGAGCATATTAGGTGGTTAGGTTATTCAAGCCACTTGAGTTCTCTGATGGCCAAACAGCACTATGAGCTATAGGGGAAATCGGCTGCAAATGTTGCGACCTTGTTGTAGCAGTGCTTGGGCTTGTTTAGCTGAGGTAGTCAAATGTTTGTAAGTACTGGTGCAGACTAGAGCAAAGCAGGTAGTGGAGATATGACAACTGGCAGTGTTAGATTAGGTATTTCTCTAGTGAGAGTGCTCAGTTTTTGGTGTGTTTTTCATTATGTATTGAATGTGGAAGTCAAATATTGGGTCTTCTATGTAAACTCCTAGAAGTTTAGTATGTGATAGGTTCTATTTTGATGTTATTGGAAGAGGTAATAGTAAAGGATTTTTTTTATATAACAAGGTGTTTGGGAGTGAAGAAAACTTACAAAGCAATAGTCTTAAAGTCTCCCTAAACTACTCTCTTTCAGGCATAAAACATCAAATAATATCTCCAGATTGTATTCTCATTTAACTGAATGCATGTCCTTTCTCTCAATGACTCCCAACACTGCAACAAACCTCTTTCAACAGTACCTATCTATCCAAAACTTTTATTATATCAACCACCATGAACTAAACGTTGCATTTCCTATTCTTATAGCTATACTCATGCACTTTATGACCATATAGTATTAAATGCTGTCTACAATAAAAACGCAATTAAACTATTTTAGACACAATGTCTCAGATGTTTTGTCCAATAGTACATTATACTCAGCACCAGTTTCTACACAAATTAATTTTGAGCGCTATTTCATTTCTTTCTGCTTATGTCATTTAGCAGTTATTTTTGTTTCCGAGCTTCTACACACTTACAAGAATGTTTCATGCAGCAGCACATTTTCTGTGTTTGTCATGCTCGGTAAAGATCTTACAAGCTCACCTTTACCCATTTTACCTTCTGCATCCTTTATAATCTGTGTATACCAAAATGACAGAAGCTCTTCACTTGCTCTTTCCACAGCAGTCACTTTCAATCACTTAATGTTGACTGCTTCACTCAGCAATGTTACCCCCACCTGATCATTTCTGAAATAACACAATCTTTTATTGATCTAATGAATTATGGTGTTCAGCAAACTCGAAGTCCTTCACTTGATTCTGTTATTTAGTAATATAAGCACAAAGAACATATAGCAGATATATAACATACTCCTTCTCAACTTACAGTAACTCCAAACATCTGCCTCATTATAGTGTTGTTCCTTTTTTAACACTATCTAGATTTAAACATGACTTTTTAAAGTCTTCTTTCTCTGAGATTAGAAGAATGTACTGCAATATACATTTTCAGGCTTCCCACACATTCCAGTCACGGTCAGGAATAAATCAAATTTCTAGATCCAACGTACCTGCAGAAAAAAGTTACTAGATGGTAACTTCACAAATAAAAAAATAAAATAAGTAATTTTTAACTTTCCCTGACATCATGTAACATTTTGCATTCAGGCTGGTCAGAATAAAGAGATTGCATGCAGTCAGGTTTGTCAGCACTTACATTTGGTTGCAGAATGTATACAAGACACCATCTCATATGATGTACATTATGAATTGTGGCATAGAGTAGTCGTATCTTATTACTTAAAGCTATAGTCATATATTACACATAAGCAATTTGACATTATTAATAAATATGCAAATAAAACAATAGTGTTTTATTATCATTATTATTATTATTGTTATTATTGTTATGGGGTTAAACCTAGAACTCCCTGAAAGAGATCATTCTATGAGCAGTAAATATGAGAGGAAAGCAGCAGATGAGAACAGATGGTTAAAGAAGTGATCTAGATGAAGAGGGTTATGCGTCCATTGGAAAAGCACTTGAAATCAGATTTTTGATGGAGGTGTCTTTTGAGTTATGCTCTAAAAGTGGGTAAAGAGGAGACTTTTTTAAGGTGGGGGGAGTGATTGCCAGAGTTTGGGTGCAATAACAAAGAAGAAATGGTCAGTACAGTGCAGTTTGATTTGGGTTATCTGGAGTGAGGAAGTAAACTGGGGGAGATTACAGAGGTCATTCCTGTTTCTCCCAAATCTTTTTTTACCAGATTATATTCTGCTTTCCTGCACATATGCCTAAGCCACTGTCATCTGTTCTCTCTGACCTTTGTTGCCATTGGAGCTACTTTAGTTTCTGCACTAATATTGTCATTTCTTCATCTGTTGCGCAGTGTTCATCTACTACCCATCACAGGCACTTCATCTCCATCACCTCTAGCTTTCTCAGCTGTTCTGCTTGCACTACCCAGGTTTCTGAAACATACAGAAGTACCGGCCTTACCACTGCATTGTATATCTTACTTTTCAGCTTCTTTGTCATGCTTCTTTCAGATATTATCCCTAAAATTGTATTTCAGACTGCTACAGTACCTTTGATTCTAGATTTGACCTCCTCATTCAGACTTCCTTCTCTTCAGTGACCCCTCCCAGATACTTGACGCTGGTAATCTGTTTTGTATATCTTACTTTTCAGCTTCTTTGTCATGCTTCTTTCAGATGTTATCCCTAAAATTGTATTTCAGACTGCTACAGTACCTTTGATTCTAGATTTGACCTCCTCATTCAGACTTCCTTCTCCTCAGTGACCCCTCCCAGATACTTGACGCTGGTAATCTGTTTTGTATATCTTACTTTTCAGCTTCTTTGTCATGCTTCTTTCAGATGTTATCCCTAAAATTGTATTTCAGACTGCTACAGTACCTTTGATTCTAGATTTGACCTCCTCATTCAGACTTCCTTCTCTTCAGTGACCCCTCCCAGATACTTGACGCTGGTAATCTGTTTTGTATATCTTACTTTTCAGCTTCTTTGTCATGCTTCTTTCAGATGTTATCCCTAAAATTGTATTTCAGACTGCTACAGTACCTTTGATTCTAGATTTGACCTCCTCATTCAGACTTCCTTCTCCTCAGTGACCCCTCCCAGATACTTGACGCTGGTAATCTGTTTTGTATATCTTACTTTTCAGCTTCTTTGTCATGCTTCTTTCAGATGTTATCCCTAAAATTGTATTTCAGACTGCTACAGTACCTTTGATTCTAGATTTGACCTCCTCATTCAGACTTCCTTCTCTTCAGTGACCCCTCCCAGATACTTGACGCTGGTAATCTGTTTTGTATATCTTACTTTTCAGCTTCTTTGTCATGCTTCTTTCAGATGTTATCCCTAAAATTGTATTTCAGACTGCTACAGTACCTTTGATTCTAGATTTGACCTCCTCATTCAGACTTCCTTCTCCTCAGTGACCCCTCCCAGATACTTGACGCTGGTAATCTGTTTTGACTCGTTTCCTTCCTTTCTTAATTCTCATCTTCTTCTGATTTCTGTCAGTTGCTGCCATGACAACTCCCTTGTCTGCACTCAGTTTCATCCAATGTGCCTTCACATTTGTTTCCATTCCCCTATCATTTGCTGAAGTTCCTGTTCTGAGTCTGCCTGTAATGCCATATTATATGCATGCAGTTGCTTTGTGGAGCTGCTCCTCCCAACCTGTTTGTTAATGCAGTCCATCATTAGTATTAAGAGTAGTGAGCTGGGACATGAACACAATATGCCTTACCAGTTCATACCTGATCTTAATAATTGTTAAGCACCCCTCCTTCACTTGTTAAAATAAGATATTGTGTTATAGGTTCATAGGTTGGTACTAGGCTATCAGCCCTAGGGCCTATACAAGCCTAGCCATAATAATTCCCTGGCTATTTCTTCCCACACTATTTACTTCCCTGGACCCCTGTCTAGCAGGGTGACTGACATGATCCCCGGGGTGAATTTCCTTTCTCCCATCCAATCATCAAGGTTTCTTTTGAAGAGAGCCAAAGAGGCACTCTGCTTGACATGTATGGGCAGTCTATTCCAGAGTCTGGGCAGTCTCTGGGTCAGGAGCCTATCCCTCCAGCATGTTTTGTTTATTGTGATGACAAGGTTTAGATCCCTGGAGCGCATGGCTCTGTGGGATTGGGGTTTCTTTAAGTGTAGCATGTCCAGCATCTCTGGGTTTGACACAGCCTTGTATGTTAAGCAGAGATCACCTCTGAGTAGACGATATGCAAGAGAGTATAGCTGAAGTTTTTTAAGGTGGTCAGCATAGGGCATCTGCTTTAGGCCTGTGATTCTTTTAGTGAGGTATTTCTGCAGCCTTTCCAGTTGTTGCAGATGTCTTGAGAGGTACATACCAAATGGGGCACTGTATTCTATAATGGGTCTAATGAGGGATGAGTACAGTGGGACAATGACCTCCTTTTTTCTGGATGGAAAGGCCTTAGTTATGAGGTGTGCCACATAGAAGGATTTCCTGACTGTTATGGTGATGTGGTTATCGAAGGTGAGACCACTATCCACCTGTGTCCCTAAGTCTCTTATCACACTTTAGGTGTTTAGTGTACTGCCACCTATGTGGTAATTCAAGGGTACATGTTTTTTTCCCATTTCTTGGCATTGATCTTGAACCCATGGCTCTGGCACCAAGCATCTGTTTCTATAAGGCCCTTTTGTAGAATATCCACATCATTTGGGTATTCAATAATGGCTCCCAGTTTGCAGTCATCTGTGAACTTTGTTAACCAGAGTCCCTTACTATTGGCTTGTACTTCAGAGAAGTAGATGCAAAACAAGAGCGGTCCCAGGACTGAACCCTGAGGTACTCCACTTGTCACTTGGCTGGAGTTGGATTTGGAGTCGGCTACTTTTACAGTGTGGGTTCTGTCAGTAAGCCAGTTGGCAACCCATCGAGTGACATAGGGATTAATGCCCAGCTTAGTAAGTCTATCTATGATTCCAGAGTGAGGGATGGTGTCAAAGGCCTTGGCAAGGTCCAGATAGGCTATGTGGACTGCCTTACCCTCATCCACAGCTCTGGAGACTGATTCGAAGAAGTCAGTCAGGTTCAGGAGACAAGATCGGCCCTTCACGAACCCAAACTGGGTGGGGTCCAGTGTTTTAAGGTTGCCAATGTCTTTGTTTATAAGTTCCATGATAATACATTCCATGGCCTTGCAGATCAGGCTCATCAGACTGATGGGGCGGTAGTTCCCAGGATCCAACGTGGATCCCCCCTTCTGGAGTGGGAAAACTGTAGCTGTGTGCCACTCAGTGGGCATGAAACCTGAGGTTAGGCTATGATTAAACATGACACTTAGGTGAGGTGCCAGTTCATTTTGTAGTTCATGTAATACACAGTCATCTGGCCTCATGAATGCTGTATTCTTAGCTTTGGATAGTGCATTTTGCACCTGTGTGGCCGTTATTATCGTAATTTGGCAATCTTCCGGTATTGAGATGTGCCGTTTAGGGGGTGTTAGGCAGTAAATCTGCCAGTACTGGCCAGCAAATGACAGTGTAAGAATTAAAAAACTGGTAAAAATCTTTGTGTTCCTACACTTTTTTTTTTTCTATAACTGGTAGTACATGAAAGAAATAAAGACTTGTTTCTGCCTGATGTTTGTGCCAGTAATATGTTCCTGACTTTCTGTGACATATCAGAGTGATTACATTGTCTTTCTGACAGCATTCAGTAAGTCCTTTATGGCTTTGAAAGCTGGAAGAACACAGTGTTTTTTTTTTCTGTAACTAGTAGCACGTGGAGTAGATGAAGCCCCATGCACTAAACTGAGTGGATCTCTGATCATAACTTTTTGTCATGTGTTCTTGACACGATTGCCAAGTTTCACCTCTCAAGCTTCACTCTCGAGGTGAAATTTTTGTCATCTTAAACACATAATAAGCCAGTTATGATCAGCAATCCAGTCATAATCCTCTATATTATGTGAGATACATAGATGCCAAGAAATCTGGGAAATGAATCTTGGCATTGATTTTAAGAATGTATAAAACTGGGAAAGATCAGAGACCTACTCATAATTCTTTGTAGTGCATGAAGCTTTATTTCTTCTATGTACTACCAGTTATAGAAATAAAATGTAGGAACACAAATATTTTTACTAGCTTTCAAAGTCTCTGAAACCAGGTAAATCACTTAGCACTGTCAGATAGACAGCAGGTAGAAACAAAGTGCCCCTCTGTAGAATTAATGGCTTTAAAAGCTGTTAGATACCTCATTCTGCCACACTTGTTCACAGATGCGACAGAGCAAAACATCTATCAGCTTTTAAACAATGTCATGCCATGTGTTGTTTATATTGTGATAGACAAAAGCCTCTAACAGCTTTTTAAAGCTGTTTCACCTTTATCCTACTAATATTTGTCTTCTAGCACTGCCTGCTTTTAGTGTGAGATTTGATCTTAACAGAACTTAGGTGCCCTTAAGAAGCTTTTGTTAAGCATCCCTAAGCACTATTAAGAGTGGATTTCTTGCTAGGGATGTCCTTAAAAAGTTTGTCTTTTTCCCAGTTTCAGAATTTAATTTTGGTGCGCGATGCAATACAAAGATTTTAGACTGTAAACAGTGTATCTCTTATTTGGAATTAGTAGGTGCGATTTATGATCCTCTCTGAGGAAATGTTTGGTGGTGACAGATCCAGTTAGCTAACTCTGATCTAATTACATGCTAGTTAGTAGATTTAACATGAATTCACCAAGTAGCTTTTAGTTACCCTTCTCTCTTTGAATGATCAGTGTGATCTATTTTTTGAAGACTTTAACCCAAGAGATGACAAAGAACTATGACTGCTCTCATAAGATTAATTTAATCTACAAATGGGACCCTAAAATTTACAAAACACAATCAAAAAATGCATTGCTAACTTCACAGATTATTCAGATAATGCTCATACCATTACTGGGAAAACATGCACCCCTATTTATTTCTATATACTGTTTTCCTTTGGAGCATTTCTTTGTGGTTTTGGGAATTTGTTCTTAACATTTATGGTTATTTGTGGTTCCATGTGATCTATGAAATTAAGATATTTCTCACGTGAGTCTCTGCTGCCCACTGACTTTGAATAAAAATGATATAACTTACTGCTCGTGCAGAGGCTGAAAACCCTCTGTACTGGCTAACTGTGATGACTCAAGCTAATGTTTCCACTGGAAGAATCACTAGCCCTATAGTTACTAATCATTAGTTAAGATTAGTAAAACAGTGTAACTGTAATTGTGAATGTGGCAGAACACTTACTAAGTGTAAGGTAGTAGTAAGTCTGAGTATTACCCTGCCGTAAGAAACAGTGCTCTTAGAGTTAGTATTTACAAGCATTTATTTTAGTTTGATTTAACTGTGGAAGAATACTGATCCAAAAATAGAAGAGGTGCATGGGCACTGCCCCCATGGAAAACTGCTTTAAAGATGTAACAGAGAGTTTTTAATTTTTTTTATTTGTTATTTGAATCATAGTTTGCATTTCAAAGAGTTGAAACCAACAGAATAAACATGGTCTTGCACTTGCGATAGGAAGCCACTTTGGGTGCCTGTTAAAATTATAAGTAGTATAAATAAAATTCTTGGAATGGCAGAACTGAAAGTGCAAATGCTCAGAAATGATTCCTAAGTATAAAGTGTAACAGTGAGTTTCAGGATTTGTCTTTGCTGTTTGAATCACAGTTTGTATTTCTACGAACTTAGTCTCAATGAATAAGGTGTTACACTTCTGATAGGGTGCCACTAAATCTACGTTAATCAGGTGTTACATTTCTGCCACTAAATCTATCTTAATCAGGTGTTACACTTCTGATAGGGTATCACTAAACTTCCCTTAATCAGGTATGACTGTTCTTATAGGGTGCCACTAAACCTACTTTACTTGGGCGTTAATCTTCTCATAGGGTGCCATTAAACCTACCTTAATCATTTTATTAATCCATGCAAGAATGTCTTCTCAGATTTAGTTTATAAGTGTTATAAATTGCCTTGCTACTGATGAAGGTAATGATTAGGCCTTATGGGCCTGTGTACTTGCTGGAGGATAATGACAATGTGCACATTTAGTCTTTTACCAGGCATTCCATTCTACTAAGGCCTATATCCCAGCTTATATATCTCCAGTTTATTCAGTCTCATGAAGTTTTCATAGCTATCTGCTTTCTGTAAGAAAACTAGCAACTTTTCTGCATAGTCCAGCTTCCTCTTCTTGTAGGGCAGTTAGGTCTTAGATTGGGCCACTTCCATGACCATCTTACCTACCAGAAAAGCAGTGTCATTTGTAGTTTATGGCATTATCTATGAGTATATTTATAAATATCTCAATACCAGTGTATCTAGCTTAGTCTGAACCCCACTCTAGTCATAGGCAGTTGCTACCAATACTTTGACAAGCTAGTTATCTCATATCCTTTTTGTTTTTGTAAGCAGCTACATGAGGCTGCGCTTTTTTATTAGTTCTCCTTTTAAATTCCAGTATTCACTGGATGGGTGAAGCACATATTTTTAGTTATGCATTCTAATGGGGATATGACAGTCCATGGGGAACTGGTAGGAGTTTTTTTATGCTATGCCACAAAGCAAAAGAATAACAGGAGTGATATGTAGTGATTTAAGTGGGATGCCATGCACTAGTATGTGAAGACAGAGGTAGTGAACTTATCTTTAAATAATCAGTTTGCTAAAGGCATGACAGGAAGGCAATATGTGGAGGGATTTTTTTCTTCAGTGAACTAGTTACTGATTTATAATGGTGGAGACTGGGTCTGTATATTTATTTAACTAAGGCATGACAGAAAGGGAGTAGGAAAGCATGTGTATAGTGATTTAATAGGTATGATGGGGACTGAAGTGCAAAGATAAAAATCCTGGGACATGACAGTAAGTGGGGAACAAGAGAAGGTGGCTCCATATTAACTTGCTTACTATATCAAGGAAAGTTCTGCAAGGAATAAGGTATAATGCTACATGTACCATTCTCTGCTGGGAACTAAAACTGATGTAGACAGAAGTTGTTGTTGTATTTCAGCTTTTCCCGGTTAGGGGTCGCCACAGTGGAACTCTGGTCCGCTAATGATTGGCAGTAGATTTTAATGGTGCCAAGTTGCCAGCTCAACGCCAACCTTCAACGAAGGCACGCCCATTCACACATGTCTTTCGGAACGCCACTCGACCCCACGGAGGGGACATGCAGACTCCACACAGAAGGCACTCCCCGCACACTAGCTGAGAATCAAACTAGTGTGTGGGGAGTGCCTTCTGTGTGGAGTCTGCATGTTCACACAGAAGTAGATAGAAGAAAGGAGGAAATATATCTGTGGTGTACAGCAAACACTCAAGGGATTTGGATGCTGGGGCAAGCATGCCTGTGATGTGGGTTGGCCTGCAAAGGTAAACAGGGCTTCTGACCTCACTATATCTCAAGGCAGCGACACGCACAGCAGTGACCTTACTATGTACCCATGGAAAAATGTTAATTTATTTATCCTGTGTACATGTTCCATTCCTCAGATAAAGAAGGCCTTCTGTACTACATGACAAAGGATTCTTCTTCAATAGCAGATAATATAGTTATCTTGTATTCTAAACCAAATCGTCTTGGAGGACCTCCTCATGAAGCTTAAAAGAAAAACAATTCTATCTAATAAATGTAAAATAGTCTTCTGGTCAAAACTGTGAACATCAGTAATAATGGAATGTAAAGGAAGGTGTTGTGACATGTTATGCAACATTTTGCAAACAAATGAAGGCACACATATCATGAAACATGAAATGAAACACTTGTTGTAAAACAATTCCAGGCTTCTACATAAATATAATATAAATGTGTGTTTGCTGCTTACAATATGCCAAATATAGATAAGGAACTTATAAACATTATAAAAGGCAGCTTCTAACTACTTACTGCTAATTAAACCAAGCTGATTTAAAAGCACACATACAGCACATTGTACTAATTTATGTTGACATATTTGTTATACTGCTTATTTAGTTTGTTTACCTGGCATTTATCCTTGGAGCTGTAAACAGAACGTAAAAGGCTCATTAAACTGATTTCATTAAAATCAACTGGTTTTCAGTATATGAAATACTGACATGAATACATGGTACTCCTCATTTGGCTCAAAGAGTATAATTATTCACTGAACAAGCATCTAAATCTATTATATACAAATTTTAAAAACGAATATTCTAACAAAACTGTGACTTTATACTGTGACTATTAATATACAGGGAACATTATTAAAGCTCTAACCCACCCAAAAATGGAAGATCACTGCCATCTAGTGGCAAAAATACTTACCATTAATATTTAAAATTCAAAACTAATGAAAAGCCATTTTGTATTATGTGTAATAAGATCTCTGTTCTTGAGAACATTGAACATGGCATCGATTCCAAAATAATAGCAGGTCACATTTTTGAAAATCCATTATTTCTTTTACACTGCTTTCTATATCTTTAACAATGTTAATACTATTAGTATGTTTCTTCCATTAAACTTAATATTAAAATCCTTGTGATATGATAAATACCTCACTACAGTGTTTGATATCACTTTTTATATTAGAACCCTGATCAGTAATTCACTGTAAAATCACACATTTTTTTTTTTAATAGAAAGAAGCTTGTTGACAGCATAATGTGTATGTTACCTCATGTATAGGTTACAAGGTGCTTATTTCAATGATGGCACAAAAACTCTAGTACTTTGATAAACAGTGGCTATATCCAGATAAACCGTTTACCTGTGGTGTTCTTGCACATGTTCACTATCACAAAATGGTGCTGACCTTGTGCATATAAATAAAAATGAATGTATCTCTTAATCAGCTTTTTCATTCACTTAATAGATCCATCCATAGGTAGTGCAGGTAGTGCAGTGCTGTGTATTTTCCAAGCATAGAATCTTCAAGTAATTTCAAAATTAATCAGCAAATGCACAGTAGCATAACTAGCTCTAAATACATAAAACAGAAATGTCTGTTTTTTATGTAATTTGGTGAGTCACTCATAGCTATGTCCTTCACTTGAACCCAGCCTATTATATACACTTAGTTATTCTCTTATGCTGTTGTTGCTAATTAATTTTACTATATTTTGGATAAGAAGCTCAACACTATACAGGCTTTAAAAGTTTTAGTACCTAATTCAAACATCAAGACAACCCATCATTAATACATATGTGAACTGCTTTGCATAAGCAGCCTTCAAACTTCTACAAAAGCACAATGTAGTAACAGGAAATAATTCTATGTTACACAGTACCAGGAAAAGGACTTATTTGCTAGCCCTGGGGATTGTGCAATCTCATATCCCTGTCAACCATCTGTTTTGATCCAGTTTTCAAACTACAGTGCATGAGATGGCCCAAAGTCAGATAGAACTTTGGAAGCCACACATTAATAAGTGATAGAACTCAGGAAATCTTGCTTATCTGTTTAGTCAGCCAAATTATTTTGATGAAACAGATACTGACTTTAATGGCAGTTGACTAAATTAAGGGTTCCCAAATATATATATATATATATATATATATATATATATATATATATATATATATATACAGATAGAGAGATAAAGATAAATAGATATGATATAGATAGCTATATATATATATATATATATATATATATATATATATATAGATGACGTTCATAACAGTGAACCCAGAAGATAGAAAAGGCTCATCATCAAAGTGCTGTAACAGTAACACCGCAATTGAAAACATCGAACTGTGCAGTTGATTGATTGTATGATTATACAAGACCTCTGTACAGCTGGGTTTGGGATTTTGCCCATTGCCAGCTGCAGTATGATCTTGGAGTTTGTAGCAGGGGGTGTGGGAGTTGCAGGGGGCTTCCCTTGGAAAAGCTTTTTACATTTTCAGTGTTGTGGCACTATGATGTTACGCCTTTTCAATCTTCTGGGTTCACTGTTATAAATATCAATGTTATGAACATTTGATGTTCTAATGGAGACCCAGATATAGATGTAGCTACAAATGCTGTAGCAAATGTTTTTTTATTGTAATTAGTAAATCAGTCACTGAAGTCATCTAGTCTGCAGTTCATATTTATTTACATGAAAGTTCAACATAAAAAAATTAAAAAAAAAAATCGGTCTACAGAGTACTCTGTCAGTTGCAGTATCACATAAACTCTTTTTTCTGATAAATATTAATACTCTGTAGAATTTACACAATTTGAGACATGTGCAGTGTTTCTTTGCAATCAGGCACTATATGTCCTTCACACAGGGTTTGAATAAAATAGCTGACTAAAATAAATGAATAGGTTTAGACAGACCTATGTTCCTGTAAGCTTCTATTTCTATCTTCTTATGGTCAAGGATAACCTGAAGTCCCTCCTCAATTCACTTCCTCTCCGGCAGAGGCTCATCCAAGAAGCCTCTCCTTTTAAGGCTATCAGTTCCCTTCCCTCACAGGAAGGTGGTCAGTTTGCATTCTATCTGTCCTATATTTCTCCTTTTAGAGTCCTTCCATTGCCATCTTCAGATCCAAATGCCATGAATCTAACTAGTAGCAGGGCATTGGGCCTTAAGATGGCCTATTTGCAGCTGTTCCTCTTTAACTTTCACTTGTATGCTAGTTTCAAAACTTTGTATTTGAGGACCAGCCACCATTATGTTACATGACCCAATCCCCAGCATGCAACCATTGATACATGCTTCAGTAGATGAGCTGCATGTGTGACATAGCTGTAGCCCAACCAGTACTACATGATTTTAACATTTGTAGGACTGTAAGGTCAGTGTCAATGGAGATAACATTAGGTTATCATTTTGTTAGTACAGTCGCTGAACTAGGGCATGACCTCTCTGCCAACAGGGTGGTGAGATCTAATGTACTGGCTAAACAGTCTATCTGTAAATAGTAAAGAGTCAGTGAGGATAGGCTCTGATCACAGCATATTCTTTAGCTGCCTAAAGGCTTGTTCCTTTTAATTTTCCATCTCTTCTTTTAGTACAGTCTTGCCTTTAGTCAGATCAGTCAGGGGGCAAGCTGCAATGACAAAGCAGGAACAAATTTCCAATAATATCTAGTGAAGCCCAAAAAATGACTTGACTTGATTTTTGTGGTTCGTGTGGACCCCTTTTGTACTGATTCAGCTTTTCAATGTGAAGTTTCATTGTCCTTTGGTCTGTTATATAACCCAAATAGTGGAATTCTACCATATCTAACTTGCACTTAGTAGGATTAGCCATCAGTCTAGTTTGATACAGAGAATTTCAAATATCTAGAATTTTGGATAACTTGCTCTCCTAATCATTAGATAATATTGCAACATTCTTCAGATAGGCTGCTGTATATCTGGTGTGGGATCTAAGGATTTTGTTTATCAGCCTCAGGAATGTTGCTGCTGCTCCACAAAGACCAAAAGATAGCACTTTATTATAGAAAAGAAAACAATTTTGTGTTGACAACGCCATTCTCTTCTTTGTTGGGAGCCGTTTGGATTTGTCAATAGTTTTTACTTAAGTTTAAAGTGTACAGAAATATAACCTTGCCAATTTCTCAATCAATTTGCCACCCGATGTCTTTACAAATAAAGAACTATATGGCAGAGAAAGAGATACAGATGGTTCCAGAAGAAGAAGAAGTAAAAGGGCTAGGTTCTATTCCAGGTTGTTTCTAGTCCCATGAAAGGAAGGCTCCTGGATACCGATTCTGGATCTTTCTAGACTGAACAAGTTTCTGTCAGTTCCAAATTCAAAATTATATTATTAAAGATCTCACTGACTCCAGTTCTCCCATAAACCTTTATGGTGACCATACCTCTCAAGTGTACCTCATTACAAGGAACGTACCTCATTTGGGGTCTTAAAAAGTTCATGTTCCTCAAAGTTCCTCTAAGTTCCACATTGAAAGAGTCTGTGACACATTCAGTGTTAGGATTTTTTTAAGTGAAATCCACGGTAAATAGAAAGTAATCATATTAATTCATTAAAGGATCTTCTTTCTATTTAAAACCAGCATATATTAACCATTCTGTGACCTTCCTAGTTGAAGTTGTTAGTAAGCCATTAGTATGCGTTCCACATGTTGCCCATTTGTTCCACATTATGAAGGTAAGTGTTCCTCATTTTGGAGATGGAAGGTTGAGAGCTATGATGGTGACTTTAGACTGAAAGGATGCCGGGGATTGGGAGGGTGGTCTAATGGTTAAGGTGTTTGCCTTACAAACACAAGGTGCAGGGTATGAGTCTCACAAGGGATAATTGGCTAGGCTTAAAATAGCTCACAAGGGAAGTTAGCTTAGTACTAATCTATGAACCTATGAATCTATTTGTAGA
Organism: Protopterus annectens; assembly: GCF_019279795.1. Taxonomy (NCBI): domain Eukaryota; kingdom Metazoa; phylum Chordata; order Ceratodontiformes; family Protopteridae; genus Protopterus; species Protopterus annectens. The sequence continues at coordinate 1,931,665,360 of NC_056725.1, read as the reverse complement.
TCATCTCCATAGCCAAGGAGCAGGCAGTTCCTCCAACTGAAAACTGGAACATTCATTACCAAGGTGCTTATTAAATATCTGTTGCCAGTCATTGCATTTTGTAGGACATGAGAAATTCAGATATACCCCTATCAGGATGAGTGCCTCAATCTGGCTTCATCCATCCAGAAAATAGAAAAGACTCTGGATATCACAACACACTGTTTTTAGTCTCTGGAGTTGTTCCCAAACCTCCAAAAGTCTCAGTTGAACCATTCAGGAAAAATCAATCTTTCTAGGAGCTTTCCTGAACACAAACAAGTAGATAACTTTCCGCAGACTATTCATTACCCAATACTTCAAAAATGTTACTACCTGCAGACAAATTAGTGCTGTGGAATTTGTCATCATTCTGGTGTGCATGATTCCCCATACGTTAATAGTTCCCATAACAACATTGCATGTGAGGAAGTTGTAACAACATCTCAGAAATCAATGATGTCAGTAAGCTCACGCAGTAGTAGAGACCACCATCCCTCTGCCACTGTGCATCAAGAAAGAGCTTTTACAGTGGGTAGGTCAAATCTCTCTAAATCAGAGGGTGTCCTTCAGGATAGAACTAGAGTCTCATGCCCTCACAATCAAATCCACATACTCTGCATGGAGCACCCATGTGAGGGAACTGAAACTGCAGAGAGCTTGGGCCAGGACCTTTAGGGAAAAAAGCATATAAGCACCAAGGAGATTATGGCAGCTATCCTGGCCATAAGATACTTCAAGCACATTTAGTAAGAGGGATCCTTGTAAATTCTGACAGACGATAGCATGATAATGTGGTATATTGGCACAGAAGGGGAAACTCACTGTTACCTTCTATGCAGACTAGTCATTCAGGTGTGGGATCTGGTTTAGCGAGAGGTCTTAGTCCCAGTACATAGACATCTCACCACACACCAATGTGTTTGCAGAACATCTGAGCAGAACAAGACTAGACCCGCAATGAATGGATGTCAAGAAGGGAAGTATTTTTGGATGTAGACCACAAGAGGGATGTGCCAGAAAATGATCTTTGTGCTTATCTAGAAGACAGGCAAATAAATAAATATTGCACCAGAATACAGACAAGAGACGCCTGGGAAACAGATGCCTTCTCCATTTGCTGGGCAGGTCTATGCCTATATGCTTTCCCTCACATTTCCTTAAACAGCAGGGTATTAAAAAATTATATGGGAATAGAGGCCAAAAATGCCATTTTGGACCAGGCAGCATTGGTCTACCCTTCTACTCAGCCTAACAAAGGAAGAACAGATTGTGTTGTCTCAGCATGTGGACCTTCTGACCCAGAAAAGGGCCTTGGCTACTTGCAGAAGCTTGTGGATCTTAACAAGTGCATGCTGTCTGATGACAAGCTGCCCATTCTGAAGGAGGTCTGGAAACAAAGCACTAGGAAATCTAATATAGCAAAATGAAAAAAATGTTCTTCCACTGGTCCCATTAGAGGACAAGACCTAATGTCAGCGCAGGTGTGTCTGGTTCTGACTTATGTGGCAGATGTATACGAAGTAGGACTATGCCTCTTTGAAAGTACATCCTTAACCCATTTCTGCCTATCTGCCTTTAGGACCCCCTTTTCTTTCAATTGCCAGTGAAACAGTCCTTGAAAGGGGTGTCGCATAAATGGGGACTCCTCATGAATAATATTGTTATAACACAGAATCTTCATTTTATACAGGAACAGCTTACACTGATCCTCCTTTTGAACCAGCTGCTTCAATCCCAATTAAATTCCTATAGTTGAAGACTGCCTTTTAGATAGATTTGACATCAGCAACATAGATTTCAGAATTGCAAACTCATGTGTTTGCAATATTGTTCTTGATTTTTCATGAGGTCAGAGTCAGCCTTTGTTCCATGCCTGTCTTTATTACTAAAGTGGCTACAAGCTATCCACCAATCTATTTTTCCCTTTTCCAAAACAAAGGAAAAAGAATCTTTTCCATGATGTGCACAGAGAGTTAAGATTCAATCAAACAGAAAAAGCAATACAAGGATTCTGATATGATCTTCTTTGCCTTTGCAAAAGACAGAGAAGGAAAAGCTGACAATAAGCAAACCATATCCAAATGGATAAACTAGTTCATTGCTTTCTCATGCAACCATTATAAGCAACTATTACCAGATAAGGCAAAAGCTCTTTCCACCAAGGTCACACCTACCACTATAGCCTTCCTTAGATGGATGTAGACACAGTTCATTTTGGAAGCAACTACCTGGTCATCTTGCCAAGTGTTATAACCTAGCCAACATTTTCAGAGTCATGGCAGATTTGCTACTGCCATTTTACAAGGTCTTATGTCTCTCGCTACCACAACAGACCAATAGTTCTTTTTTTCCCCATGCTCTGTGAGTCAACCCAAGATTCAGTACTGCAACAGTGAATCATTAAGAACATAGCACAGCTGTGTCAGGAATGTACCAAAAATGTAGATGCCTGAGCAGATTCACTGTTGAGGTGCAAGTTCCTCCCTTCTTCCCCTCTATCCATAATGCACCCATAGGTTGTGTGGATACTCAGTCTACACTCTCCTACAGTTTCTTCTTTGACTCCAGTTTAGGCACCCTCACTCCAAGAGGTAAGCAGCAGTCTTTAGGTACAGGTTTGAAGGTTGTTCTTGTTGTGTTCTTTCACTTGGGATCCAACATCAGAGGTTGAGTCATGCTGTGACTCCTAGGAATACTTCCCACGACTGTTAGAGAAAGAAATACCAGAGGATAGTGTCAATTGATGTCCCTTCATACCAACAATTCCTTAAAGTTGTAGGGGAAGGAGTCCACTGGGCTTGGAAGTGAAATGAAGAACACGTATTTGGGCCAGCCATTGCACTTCTGCAGGCAGGAATCCTAATACTGACCAGTTGTACATCTGGCATAGAGTTGTGCTATATTTATCATCAGTACATTTGACATATACAATACTTTCTGTATAGCTGACACACAGTTGAATTGTATTAACTATCACTAGACATATAGTTGTAAAAATTCTATCAGCACATCTGTCATACAGTTGTACAATGTTATCTGTATATCTCACATACATTTGTATTATACCGTCTGTATAGCTGACATACAGTTGTATTGTATTGACCATCGATAGACATACAGTGCATCTGACAAATAGTTGTACAATGTTATCTATATATCTGACATACAGTTGTACTACATTCACCATCAGTAGACATGCATTTGTACAAATACTATCAGTGCATCTGCCATAAAGTTGTACAATGTTATCTGTATATCTGACATGCAGTTGTACTATATTCACCATCAGTAGACACATCAGTTGTACAAATACTATCAGTACATTTGCCATACAGTTGTACAATGTTATCTGTATATCTGACATGCGGTTGTACTATATTCACCATCAGTAGACACAGCAGTTGTACAAATACTATCAGTACATTTGCCATACAGTTGTACAATGCTATCTGTATATCTGACATGCAGTTGTACTATACTGACCATTGGTAGACATACAGTTATAAACATACCATCAGTACATTTGACATGTAGTTGAACAATACTATCAGAATAACTAAAAAGATGGCAGAAGTTGACCAGTACTTATACCTCTCAACCTTTCAGATCATGAAATTTGGACAAACCCATAAATAATGGTGGTACAAAGACCCAAAAATAGGGATACATTTTAAATATTGCTCTTACAATCTTAAAAGAGTGATAGAATGACAGGTTTTGCAATAGCATGCATTTTCTGAAAGGAATGAAGTCTGAAACTCAAATGTCTTTCATTATTTTTTTACTTTAATCCTCAGTGATTTGCCAGAAAAATACAATTTTATAAGAAATAGACCAAAAAATGAGGCAAAAATCTGGACATTCTGTAAAAATCTGGACAGTGAGAGGTATGCCAGTACTATTAAACAAGATTAACTCACAACCACATATCACAAGACTAAACTGAGCAACACAGAAAATAAAAATGTTTAATGGTAAGTGCTTTTGTGCAATAACATCAGTTCTGGACTTCATCAATTGCCAAATAAACTCAACATTTAAATGCATGTAAAAACATTGTCATCACAGCGTTTAAATAAAATAACCATTCAAAAGCATACATTTGTTTAAAAAGTTTCCATATTCATGAACATCACTGTCATTTTGCACAGACACACGTTGACTCTTTAAGTTCCTTTTTTTCAAAACTGGCTTAACACTGAACACCTCATTAAGATGTGAGTAATATTTGCTTTAAGTTTAATCTGCTACCAAACATTTTGATGTACATCCAAAATAATTCACAACCCCTCTCACCCTGCACACTGCTGGTTTACACAAGTGTCTTCGGGCAAGAGATATTGGAGTATCCACTGCAGGACCACCTGATACTTAAACAGCTTTTATCCAACACAGTTGAGACTTATAAACTCTGATACCAGCCACCGATCATTTAGTCAGTAATCATTCACAATACATTGCTCATATAAAAAGTGTGCAATGCCTTTTTTTTATTCTTTGATGTGGCAATTTATTTTCTTATTCATGTGCAATTGTCTGCTATTTGTCTGATGCAGATGAGCAAAAGAGGACAATCTTAACGTGCAATCCTGCACTGTCATGCTGCTATGTATAGCATTCTTATGACTGTCTGGGGGGACTTGTGTGTTTTTGTTGTTGTTATTGGTTTATTTATCCCTCTGTGGGTCTTGTATTGAATATATTTGTTTTTTAATTGAAATGTTATACTGTTGTTCTTGATATCCTTGATTCCTATGTACTCCTTGATGAGATAATACTCAGAATTTCATTTAGGCTGCACTTCTCTAGTCCCAAATGACAATAAAGTTTACTGTGACTTTGACTTTTGACTTTGATGTCTAACATCAATTCTGCATCACCTTCACTCTCGTCTTAAACCTCCAAAATAAAAAATAAAATGCTTTTAAAATTTTGGCATAACACTGAATATCTAAAAGTCATTGTATACTGTTCTTTCCTTTACATTGATTAGAAATGAGCTGGCATACTTTCCCTAAGCTGTCTCCAAAGATGAAAGGTGAGGTGACATAAAATTAAAATGGGAAATTGTCTGATGAAGTCCAGAGTTTATGTTAGTGAACAAAAATGCTTGTTATTTAACTTTTGTATTGTTTTCCACTCTGCTGAATGTGATCTTATACTCTTTGGTTGTGAAATACTATCAGTGTATCTGACATAGGTTGTACAATATTAATCATCAGTCGGCATACAGTTGTACTGTACTATCAAAACATCTGACACACAAATGTACAATATTAAACATCAGTACATTTTATATACTGTTGCACAATGCTAGCCATCTGTACATCTGACCTACAGTTGAACAATATTTACTATCAGTACTAGCGCCCGATCCAGCACAAAGTGATCTACACAAAAGCCTAGGGCCTTGTGCTGGCTCAGTGCCAGCCATAGGTTCATAGATTAGCACAAGGTTAACTCCCTTTGTGGGCCATTTTAAGCCTAGCCAATTATCCCATGCGAGAATCAAACTATACACATTGTGTCTGTAAGGTAAACACCTTAATCGTTAGGCCAACCTCCCAACCAAAGTATTACTGCCCAGGACTCAAACCCAGGACCTACTACACTGGAGGTCATGACTCAACCTATCTAGCCACTGGAATAGTATCATGCAATAAGTTATGAACAACTGCTTAAAAAATGTCTATACATTTTACTCTTGCAAATGTTCTGCATCCAGTCCAGTCTCAAAACCAATGAGAGAGAGACAGACTTCAGATATGTGATTTGAAATTCAGGACTCAAGCAAACATCTAGCTTTTCCAAGCATTCAGGACTCAAAACAAGTGCTGAGCTTTGGCAAGCATGGATTTGTGATTTGTATTTTGAAATGCTATTTCTGCAATGGCATTATTTTTTGTGAAATTATGGAGTAGGTAGGTCAGCAGGTTTCTATGTGTGTGTGTGTGTGTGTGTGTGTGTGTGTGTGTGTGTGTGTGTGTGTGTGTGTGTGTGTGTGAGTGTGTGTAAAATGCCCTAATCAGAGGGTTTGTGTAGTTCGGTGTTTAGTAAGTGTCAGATGGTCACTGACAGTTACACAGGTTCAAACGCTGTACCTTAACTGTGGGCCATAATCCTCCCCATCAACTATCAGGTCTCCTTTAACTACCTTTTGGTAAATCAGTATGAGTATTATGTTAATATTTAACGTGCAGATATGAAATGCAGTGTGTTTGGGCTACAACATTTTGTGTAGCACTTAGCAGAGATAAGTAAGACTAAGACAGCGATTCAGGTCATAGCCTGTTATAGGTCCCCAACCATGTCCCAGGACACTCCCTCTATGTTCCTAAGCACCCTGGAGAATATTAGGGTCCAACCTAACACACTCATATTGGGCAACTTCAACTACCCCTCCATTAACTGGGAAAACTACTCATGTACCAATACACTTGCCAAATGTTTCCTGGAATTCATTAATTCCAATGCCCTGGACCAGCTCGTTCTTACCCCCACTAGAGGTAGCAACATCCTGGACGTGGTCATTACTAACATGGGCGACCATTGCTCTAAACCAGTAGTCAACTCCTCCCTGGTTATGTCCGACCACAAACTAATCACCTTGGAAATCCACCCCCCCCCCCACAAAGTTAACCACCATGAAAAACTTCTCAAAAGCTAACTTTGTGCTCCTAAGAACATAGGTGGCTAACTTCATGGCACCCATGCAAATGGAGAATAGTTGCATGACCGCTGAATCATACACCAATGCACTGTATGAATATGTACACAAATGCATGGATCTCGCCATACCCAATAGAACCAAGATGCTCTCCTCCAAAAAAAAGAAAGCCAATCTGGTGGTCCCCTGCTATAAACAAACTCTACAACATAAGGAGGAAACTGTTGCAGAATAAGGTGAAGTCCCAAGACTGGAAAAACTCTCTTATCAGCCTCAACAAAAAATTGAGATCTCTCATCAAATCCTCTAAAGCTAGCTATGAAAACAGAATTGCAGCAGATAGTAAAGACAACCCCAAAGCCTTCTATAGTTATGTAAAGAACCTCCATGGCAATACCCAGATTTGCTCTGAGCTACTGCACAATGGTACCTCCTGTACTGAGCCAACAGATATTGCCAATATACAGGATGACCGATTCAGTGCCAACTTTTACCCTCTCTCTTCCCCCAAAGGACCAATCACAATACCAGTAGATTGCCAGGCATCCAGTATTACTGCTGCACAGGTTAAAACAGCACTGCCCAAGGGCAGGAATACACCTTTTATGGGACCTGATAACATCCCTGGCTGTGTTCTACATGAGCTACAGAATGAACTGGCACCTCACCTGTGTGCCCTGCTCAATCACAGCCTAACCTCAGGCTTTGTCCCTACCAAATGGTGCACTGCTATAGTCATCCCTCTCCACAAAGGAGGAGTGACTACAGACCATGGGGACTATCACCCCATTAGCCTGACAAATCTGATATGCAAAGCTATGGAATGCATCATCATGGACCTAATAAACAAGGATATAGGGAATCTCCAAACTCTGGATCCCACACAGTTTGGTTTTGTGAAGGGTAGCTCATGCCTGCTCAACTTGGTTGACTTCTTTGAGTCAGTCACCAGAGCTGTGGATGAAGGCAAGGTGGCTCATACAGCCTACCTTGATCTGGCCAAGGCCTTTGATACCATTCCCCACTCAGGAATCATAGAAAAACTCACTAAGCTAGGCATCAACCCCTATATCACTAGGTGGGTCACAAACTGGATCATAGATAGAACCCAAAATGTGAAAGTTGCTGACTCCAAGTCAGACTGCCAACCAGTCACGAGTGGAATCCCACAGGGATTGGTCCTGGGTCCTCTCCTGTTTGGTATCTACTACTCAGAAGTCCAGGCCAATACGAAGGGACTCTGGCTGACAAAGTTCACAGATGATTGCAAGTTGGGAGCCATTATTAACTCCCCAAGTGACATTGACATCCTACAGAAAGGCCTCGCTGAGACCAACAACTGGTGTCAGAACCACGGCTTTAAGCTCAATGCCAAAAAATGTGTCATCATCCCCTTTGGGAAAAACCCAATGGGTTATATATGTACACACACACACACACACACACACACACACACACACACACACACATATATATATATATATATATATATATATATATATATATATATATATATATAAAACTGTTGCTTGTCAAATGCCATGTAATGGCTGTGTTCTGATATCATCAGACAGAGACAACCTCCAAGATGCAATTGTTATCTGTAGTAATGGCAAGGTTAGTGTGGAACCTGTAACAAAAATAAGAAGGTTGCATAACATAGTATTCTCATATTGAAATATGTATATGCCCCTAAGCAAAGTATTTGCCTGAAGTGTACATTTATGTCAGTAATGTCTTCTATGTCTGATTTTTGTAATATACATTTATATATTCTAACCAACACGGTGCATCAAGCATTTCAATTGACCACTGTCTATAAAACATGGAACAGGTCAATTATACCTTCATTTTCACAACTATATCAAGGAGCAAGACTGAAATACCTACTGCATCCATGCATCCACTGCTTTACTTACATATAGTGCTAAGTAGAATACACTGAGGTTCAACAATTATATAAGCAATCATTCACATATGAATAGGTACAATACATTTGCTTCTGCAACACATATTGATAAATGCAAGCTTGTGAGTAAGCAAGTATTATCTATCCACTGTGTGCATCAGACATATATACAACTCTAAGTCACAAAAACATTTGCAAAGGGTAGGGCACAGTCATTATTTGTACAGCTTGGGATTGAGAGGATAGAAGGGCAGGCTGACATCAAAGAAGTGAGTGCGTGCGAGTAAGAAACACTTGCATCTATCAGCCTATACAGTGTTCAGGGCAAGAAACAGTACAAAATATATATATAGCATTTAACAGTGCTGTTTAGGTAGCTTGTATGTGTTTAAGGAGGTATGAGCAAGTGATTTTTTTCAGTGTGTGTGTTTATCTGTATGAACACAATAAAGTACTCTGTTAGCACTATGTCCTGACACCTCAGACTGATGTAAGCCATGCTAGAGTAGTCAGCTCAGTGTTGTCACCCCTGATCATACGAACCACCTCTACCAGGAGTTAGACTGCTACTTCCATGGTCATGACTAGAACATGGGTTGATACCTGAACATGAGTGATATCTGCTGGATGAGCTCTCCTCATGACGACTGCATACAGGGACAAGACCCTGTGGCCTGGCCTACCACATCTGATGGAAGAGTGGAATTAGTGTCTCTGCAGGAGCATTATTTTGCACGTTTGTGTCTAACACCAAAAGATGTAGTGGCTGTCTGGCCACAAGGATACCCACCCTCCTCTAGCAAATGCCAAATCCAATATGCCATTCATCATGTTGAAGGAGTCGTCCTCACAGTTCAAGGAGTAATGTGTTTAGTTCTCACACTATCTCTTCTGAGGCCCTGGTGGAATGTGCCTGTGCCTTCACTGCAACCCTACAAATATGTCTGGTGGCACCTAATGACACACCAACATCAGAAGGAGTGTGGAGAGCATGCCTCTTCTGAGCATTTCTATCAACTCTCCTGTGTGGTACCTTATCCTCACTATAGCTATAAAGAGAAAAAAAAATCTCTAACTGAAGTAACCACACTACCCCGTTCAACTGTGTCACCCTCAACGTGTCCTATATCAGACATCTCCATGTCATCGGTATGCGGAGGAATACTGACTGTGGCCAAAATATGGTTAGCCACAACCTCAGTGTCAAACTGGCCATCTGAACCCCCCAGACTGTGACTGGATGTTCTGCTTGTGACCCTCTGAATCTGTTGTCCACATCAACACCAGCATCAAGGATCCTGTGTGAACCCTCTATAGAGCTATTTGCATCTCTAACAGTGGACAGCAACTCCTCTGTTTTAGTTAGTGGTGGTAGCACTTGTTCATGGGCAACTGTAGCCACCCTACAACATGTAGAGGTTATCATATCACTTGCCCTGTGATGTATCTGAGAGTAACTTCTCCCATATTCTTCAATAGCATTGATGTCATCGACCATCTGCTGCCATATTCTCTCTTGGGCAGGTTGGTCACCTGTACCTCTCCCTAAGATAAAAGCTCCATGGTGATGTAAGGCCTGCATAATGATATATTTTTTCTGCATCAGTGAATGATGGCTTGTGGGGTACAAAATTCTTCTTTGGTGCCATATCCATGTATGAGATGAAACAAAAAACAGACAAAAAATGAAATATATGGTACATAGGATGACTATAAACCCAGTTATGTATGAATGTATGCATTCATCATGCACATGGCAATTTAAAAGTTAACATCCCCTATGACTACACACAAGTTAGGACAGTCCTCCTTCCAAAATATAAAATAAAATAACAATATATAACAGCTCTGTAATGCAGAGCACAGATATGTGTAACTGTGTAGTGCATTGCAACATTAACAATGATAATTCACAATGTACAAGTAGAAATGTTGAAAACTATTTTAGTCCCATCTCAACTGCTGTGGAGGGCAGCCAGGTAGTTATCACAAACTTAACACTTTTCTTTGTGATAACATGTGTAAACATACCTGACCTTATTATAAAACTATATTACACAGATCTGCAATAACTACTCAACTTTCAATCAAACGAAAATCTGCAAAATATGGGTTAGGTAGCATTCTGTAGCAGACTTTTTATAATACAGACATAATGGATACACATGGGCTATGCCAACAATAAAGGATAATGAAAAAGCAGAAAGATAAATAAATGGTTTGTACTGTGCATCACAATTCACCCTTAATTTTACTAAAAGAAATTATGCAAAAAATAGCGACATACATTTAAAAGAAAGCAGTGTAAAAAATAGATAATTCTCCATATGTGTGTGTTTAGCAATATCAAGCTCTCTGGATCTGAACAGTTTACCCACTATTATAGAAGTGTATTAGCTGAATGATTACCTTTAAACAGCAGAGTCAGCCTTTTGAGCACTGTGAGTATGCAAATGAGGTGTTAAATCATTAGCATTCCTCAATACCACAATCTGTGCAAAGTGCAGGGAAGACAATCTGCCCTCTTTGGTGTACACTTACTAAGGGGATGCCAGGGAGAACACGGTTACCAAAAAGCTGAACGTACATTGAGTTAGGAGATCAATATTCCTAAGATTCAGATGCTGTTTTAATGACCACAGTTACTGCATCTGTCTAAGAAATGCTGTGCATATTCAAGGGTGTAAAATAAGCACTGATATGGTTAACATATGCAATAAAAATGAGAGAGCATTGCTGTTAGGAAATCATAGCTAAGGGAATGAGATACCAGAAAGAAAGAAAGGGAGGAATTTACTTGCAGTTTTTGCACTCTTTGCATGATAGTGTGCGAGTACATAGGAATCCTACCTGTTGGCAATATCCCAGTCATCCAGATGTTTTCTGGCAAATGAGAAAGGACATATTTTATAACTTGGATCTGTTGCATTTTCAAAGTGACTTGATGCAATGTCATATTTTAGTACAGCTAAATACTTTTTGGGTCTATGTTCATGCATCAAATAAAAACTTAATTCAGTGGTTATTTAATTAACAGTAAACCATGAATATCACTTTCAATAAAGAGTGAAATCATAAAAAATTAATTGAAAGGTAATAGTTGGCCAACAACAAGGAAGTACTGCACAGTATAAGGTAAACTAAACAAAACCTTTTAAATTTGTCATTTTCCCCACTCTAGTGCAATCTTGGAGTTGGTATATATAGTTAAGGGGTATGGGGGCATAGCCCCCCCATTAGGGGTGTGGAGGGTAGAGCCCCCCACCTTCATGGGTTAATTCCTTGTTGTCCAGCTATTACCTTTTGATGATGTTTTTTATGAAGATTTCACTCTTTGATGAAAGAGAAGTTCAGGGATTACTGTTTGTGGAACAGCCATTCTAGGAAGTTTTTCTTCGATATGTAAACAAAGACCCATACTTTTTTCTCCTTGCTAATGTATGTCTTTGTCCATGGCTAATATGGTTTATAATCTTAAATGATTCTTCTTAAAACCCTGGTTTGATGGTTCAAATACATATAGGTTCCTGTTGCAAGATAATAAAGTTGATTAATAACCATCAGATATGTAGATTTTCAGCACTTGCTTTTTTGAAATGTCTTTTTTTTCCCTGAAACATTCAGATGCCATTTGGCATTGCAGTTTGTTGACTGCCATCAGTCAGTAGCAGTGAACAGCAGTTTACTGCCTAAGGTAAAATTGACATATTTAATTTGGAATGTCATTAAGAGTGCAATTAAGATTGGCACTGGTGCATGTTTCTCAGTACTTTGGACAGTGCTGAGTGAATTAATTCAAGTTGCCACACAGCTATCTCTGGGATAATGTGTAAATGTATTGAGCTTAGAGAAACAGTAGAGGGTTCAAAACATTTTCACAGATCATTTTACTAAAGGAGGCCATAATAATCTTGACTTACTTGGTGTATGAATGTGTTGAGGTTGGAAACTCAAGTAAGGTCAGTAGTGACTAAAATTGACAGATATGTCATTTGATATTATGGCAATATTAATTATGTGTGCTGTGTGAAAATAAAAGCATTTCTACTGTTACATGTCACCTTTTCCATGTTTCCATTCCTATGGCATTACCTAAAGTCTTGATATTGTGAAACATACATGATAGCAGTGATGTGAGAAGGAGATATGAGAATTCTGAATGTGTCCATGTAATGCAGTATTAGCTTTGCTCATTGCTAGATATACAGTGTGATTTGTTTCATGTTCTTTCAAAGTGTTATCCAAAAATAACTTTTGTGAATGATTTTTATAATTATTGCCTTTTGCATTTGTGCACTGTTTGGCAGCATGAAATGAACTTTCATGGCTTAAGGAAAAAAGAGGAAAAAATTAGTTTAGGCTGATTATGTCATGAAAACCAGCCTGGCAGCATCATGCAGACGTCAGCACTCTGGATAGTACTCAATGAAGAAAATAAAACATATCGGGTAACTTTCTCTGTGCCATAAGGTCTAATTGCAGTGAATTTAGAGGAAAAAATGATAGCTGATGCATGGTGCAAATCCACTTACCTGATAATTTTACAGAAAGTGATATGAATATATATATTTTGTGATACCATTGTGCTGTTGGTTAAAAATCAACTATTGTCAGTATTGCTAATGACATGCAGGCTCTTGTCTGACCACTTTTGCATTATTCGTCATTAACTACAAGTCTGGTAATGTGTTCTGCAAAGACAATTTCTAATGTTGAAATGAAATGTGAGAAGGATGACTGTGTCACTTGACTGTCATTATTATGTATACCCATTAATTGAAGTTAATTTACTATAAGCTTTTTTCTCTATCATATATTTTTCTAATGCCATTTCCATTTGCTCTCTGCTTCATAGCATGCAAACATGGTTCACTGCCTAAGGAAAAACTGCAAAATTTAGTTTAGGCTGCCTAAGGTAATGAAATCTGCCTGCAATTGGTTCAGTGCCTTCATCACCATGGATATTAATGACTATAGAGAATGCAGAACTGACAGATGTTCATCTCATTGGCACAAGGTGTAAATTAAGCGAATTGAGAGAAATACGGCACATGATGCATTGTTCAAATCCTGTTTAGACATTGCATTTCAGTTATTCTCAAGATGTATTTTTTATCTGAATTTGCTCTTTGCTTGGAGTTCACAAATGTAGTTCAATACCTAAGGAAAATGAATGAAAAATTTAGTTTAGGCTGCCTTTTGTAGTGCAAACCACCCATCAGCACAATGGATAGTGCTCAGTGAAGTAAATACATCTGTCAGGTAACTTTCTTTGTAGTGTAAGTGCGGTAAGCTTAGAGAAACACAACAGCCGATGCTGAATTAGAATTCATTACGTTGATAATTTTAAATAGAGGGGATATGAATACATATGTACACACATTTTATAATATCATTTTGCTGCTGTCTGAAAATCAACTAGTCCCAGTCTTGCTAACAACACGTGAGCTGTTATATGTCCCCCTTTACCATTATTTGGCAGTACAAAGAGTCCTGATATATGCCAGAAATTAAAATTTTGATGTGTCGAGGAGATGTGAGAAGGATGAATTTGTCACTGAAAAACACTTCTTCCTCTCTTCAGAGATAGGTATAACCTATGCTTGAATTAAGATTTCCTTTCTGCTTATTTTCTCTTTCATTTTTTATTTATTTTTTTCTCTAATGGATTTTGCATTTGGTCTCCACTGACCAGTGTGCAAGCATGGTTCACTGCCTAAGGAAAAAAGTGAAACAGTTATTTAGGCTTCCTAATGTAGCGCAAACATGCCTAGCAATAGTAAGGTTTCCTCAGCACTCTGAACAATATTGAATAGAGAAATTCCACCTGTCACATACCTAACTATGTTTTACAAGGTGTAAGTGTGGTGAGTTTAAATAAAAATCACAGGTGGTTAAAGGTTCAAATCCACCTAACAGATACTTTTTTAAAGTGTGTCAGAATCTCATTTCTCCCAAAATTTTGATTTAAGACTGCAAAAATAAAGACAATGCTAATGTTAAACATGTTTATTGCAAGTATTGTATCAGTAACCCTTGCATAACTAAGCTGTTGTTTTTAGCATATATCATTAATCCTTCACATACAACGTCAAGCTAATGTGTGTCCAATTTCCTAAACATGACAATGATAATATTTCATTTAAAATTCGCTTGTATATGTACAATTGACACAAACCTTTGCTATAATCATCACCATGACTCATAACATACAACAACTATGCATCTAGGATAGTTATGTCTTGTGAAGAATGTATGTAACATACCCCAACCTGTATTACTCAGCTCATACATCTGCATTCATCTGAAATCTATTTATAAACAGAAATGCTGACTTTTACATAGGAATGTATTCCCAGGACTAATTAAAATCACACATGTAGGGCTCTCTGAAGTGTATCTCCATTCATTCTAAAATGACCTCTAGCTACCATGTTTAAAAGGTAGTTCTTCTGTGGCAATGTCAATTAGTAAGTTAAGTTTCAGCTTTTTGCATGCTTTATTCAGGAGTTCGATTCACAGCTGGTACAACCATAGTTAAATAATGTGTATGACCCAACATTAAAATATGTCACAATTCATCCTTGTTCTTCCTTCCAAACTGCAAGGATTAAAAGCCATGCCATTAAGCATTCCATTGTTGAACACTGTAACCTGTGGCAATAGTTTGAGCATCATACATGGCAAAGCTCGATGCCATATTTCATACCTTTACTGCTATATGATGTAAGTAGTGTCAATATGTCTCCCAAGGAATTCATATGCTTTCCATTGTGCATTTGCAGTTGACAAGCCTGTGCATCTTTACACGTGAGATCTGAACTGTGTGCCAGTTCAGAAACATCTTGTTAGCTTTACCTTTGCAGACATGACTGGCAGTGGGGAGAATGGTGCTAAATTTAGATGGTGGGGTATTGAGGAGTCCAGGATATTTGTGGCACTCCACATCAAGCACTACAATGCTAGGCTGCTGCTGGGGGGATTATACCAGATTTCAGTATAAAACTGAGGCTTGAAATAGCTTAGCCAAGGCTGTTTCTACTGCAAATGGCATTCCATACACTGTTGAACAATGTTGTCACCACTATAATGACCTTAAAAAGCACAAGCAGGACCACATTAGCCAAAGGGAGGCTGAATTTAGGATTGCAAACACCACTCTGTTGTATAAGTACACTGGCCTATAACCTGTCTATGATATGGCATTCATTATGTAGCCAGCCAGTTCAGTTACTCATTCAGCTTTCATATATATTTCTTTTCTTTTAGTACTGTACAGCTGCAGAGGAAATAGTTGCAAACCATAAGGCACACCAGAAGAGATTAACGTACATTAGAGAGGCACAAAGTAGGTATAATTCAGATCCAAATTCAAGCAGAAAATTATTTTCAGTCACTCAGTCACTAGTATCTTGAGCAGGCATACCTCAACCATGATGCCAAGTATGCATACTTTCTGTATTATCTCTTGATGCTTGCATTAGGCAATGAAAACACCAGCTTAACTGTGTGTTTGTGTGTGTGTGTGTGTGTGTGTGTGTGTGTGTGTGTGTGTGTGTGTGTGTGTGTGTGTGTGTGTGTGGGTTCAATACCCAGAAGCAGCAGTTAGTCTTTTATTATAGGATAGTATTTAGTGTATCAATAAATGAGGTGAACTTGGCCTACCACAGAATAGATATACTACTTGACAATATGATAATGGAGGGAACAATTGACAGCAAGATGCACAAATTTTTGCATGTACCTAAACCCAAAATCCCAGTAATCTTTGGTATACCAAAGGTGCATAAGAATGTATATGACCCTCCACTAAGACCTATAGTGTCAGCTGACGGCTCAAAAACACTTCCCATTGCTAAATATGTTGACCTAATGACAAAACACATCTGCAACGAAAATGAACACATCTTGAAAGATTCATGGGATTTGTTGAGAAACATCACATCTGACCTTTTGACTGAGAATCTCATTTTTGTAACAATTGATGTTATTGATCTATTCACCTGTATACCACACCAAGAGGGGATGAGTATATTCGAAGACATGATTTTTCTAGACAAGACACTTACACCCTCAGAAAAGACTGCAATAGTGGAAGACTGCAATAGTGGAACTAATAGATATAGCACTGAAGTACAACTTTATTATCTTCAATGGAGAATACTACCAACAAACAAAAGGGGTAGCAATGGGTGCGGCGTGCGCACCCACATACGCCAATATTGTATTAGCAGGATGGGAATCCAATTTCATTTTGAATTCAGAATATAAGCAATATTGGTCTTTGTATAGACGCTACCTGGACGATATAGTAATTTTCTGGACAGGAGGCAATGAGAAATTAACTGAATTCCTTGACTATATCAAGAACACTACCAACTTCCTGAGGTTTACACATACCACCTCAACAGACAGGTTGCAATACTTAGACATTGAAGTGTATAAGAATACGAACAACAAGGATTTGGAGACTAAGGTATTCAGGAAAAGTACCTTTTGTAACTCCTTTCTGCACTTCAATAGTGCACACCCTCCACACTGCAAAAAGAACATTGTTAAGGGGCAGTTCGTGAGAGGGTGTCGCATGACCAGCAGGGATGAAGACTTTTTCACTGAATGCAACACCTTGGAAGGAATGTTTTGCACAAGAGGATATCCACCTGATTTTATTAAAGATATAAGAAAAGAGGTTGAGCAAAATAGACCAACAAAATTCAAGCCTATAAAGGGTTGTATGACAAACATCATGGATTCCACCAAAGATGCTGACACTATTGGGAATCATACTATCTTCAACAAGAAGAATAAAAAAGATGAATCTGATTATCAATCAGCTCTGGTTCTAGAATTTAATTTGTTCAACTCTAAGGTGAAAAGAATATTTCAGATTGAGTGGGACAAATTTATATCTTTTTCGGACATACCAAATATAAAGGAAAGCATTCCCAAAATAGTTTATAAGAACGCACGCAGCATCAAAAAATTATTAGAAAACAACAAAACTAATGACACCAACAACATCCCTGACAAGATATCTATAAGAAATACCACCAATGGAACCTACTAATGTGGACGCTGCAAACAGTGCCAATACATCTCCAACAAAAGAGAGATATATTTAGAAGCTAGGGATATGAATATCTACAGTACAGGATACTACAATTGTGAATCACAGGGAGTAGTATACATGGCTATGTGTTCAAATTGCAATTCTTATTACGTCGGAAAGACGGAAAGGGTACTGAAAAGAAGAATATATGAACACACTTATGAGATACTTAAGAACAAAGAAACGAATGCCCTATACAAACATACAAAAATTTGCAAAAATTCAAAATTTTCCTTTTTCGTGCTGGAGCAGGTCAAAAAAGAAATGAGAGGTGGCCCCTGGGAAGAATGGCTTGAGTTCAAAGAATTATGGTGGCAAATATTATTAGAAGCCACCAGACACCCTGGACTTAATGAGTACATTTCTTTATCCCCAGTGCTGAAACTGAGAGCAGCCAAAATATAGACTAAACATGTAGTGATTCAAAATGAACAGCAGATGGTGCTATAGTAACTACAATTAAATAAATGGATTTATTTGTGGATTATACCATGACCCCCCCAAAACGTGCACGCTGATTGGCCAGCGTGCCCGTTGTAAATCGAGTTATACTAATGGAAAAAGGTCCGGTCGCCCGGACTTTTTTCCATTAGTATAACTCGTTTTTTTAAAACACTGTCTCGCTATGTTAAATGGGTTTAACATAGCGAGACAGCTTTAAAATAAGCAACGGAGATCTCCGTTGCTTATTTTAAAGCTGTCTCGCCATGTTAAACCCATTTAACATAGCGAACAGTGTTTAAAAAAACGAGAAAGCAAGATCTCCGTTGCTTTTTAGTGTCTCGCTATGTTAAATGAGTTTAACATAGCGAGACAGTTTAAAATAAGCAACGGAGATGTCCGTTGCTTATTTTAAAACTGTCTCGCTATGTTAAACTCATTTAACATAGCGAGACATAAAAGCAACGGAGATCTTGCTTTCTCGTTGCTTTTACAACTCTGATGTACTGCGCAGGCGCAGTACATCAGAACTGCCGGATGCCAGACATCTGCGGAAGGGTAGTAAACAGGCATTATACTATGCCATTATTTAAGAAAAGTAACAGTTTCTTTTCTTAAATAATGTCATGGTATAATAGCAATAACCCACTTCTGGGTGTGGGTAATGCTAAATTTACCCACGGTTGGCTTTGTTTGGTCCCTCGGGCGTCGCCCTCGGGACCAAACCACGCCAACCGTGGGTAAATTTAGCATTACCCACACCCAGGCATGGGTTATTGCTATATTATTTTTTGAAGATTCGAATAAAGTGCGGTTTCTATTGCTGGTGCGCAGTTTCCATTCTTTAGTGAACTTATAGTATTTACTAAAATATTAGCAGCAATAATATGTCATGAACAATTCAAATACGGTAACTGAAATTGCATTTGAATGCATATATCCTATCAATCATAGGGAAATAAAGGCTGCTCTTACATATGTCCTAGTACTGAGTATTCTCTATTGTATGGCACATTCATAGCTTAACATCATGTATGGATGCAGAAAAGGTCTACAATACTAAATTACCATAATTGTTTTTTATACTCTTTTACAAGAGGTTTTAAGGAATCATACAGTGAAAACTCTAGCTTGGCTATTTTTTTCTTGTTGTTTTATTTTTACATAACATATGCAGTAAATGTTATCCTCTGGCACAAGGGAATGACATGACATTCTGTATGTTGTTGCCTTAGTTAGCACTTACAGGCATATGTATCCCTTGCAGCAATTACATGATGTTTTGCCTTAACATACCAGTATATCTCATGATTGTGATGACAGTTCTACTGTGGCATATTCATTCTTTACAATTTCAACTATTTTCTGTTGTCAAATGCTCAAGTGCTCAACATCCACATTCATTGAGAGCTAGTGTTATGTGGCCTTGTAATAATGTAATGCATGAATGGCATCTACCACCTTTATAATGTGTACATTTGCAGTGGGAGTGGCCTCTACCATCCCTTTTATCTGAAACAGATTGTTTATGGTGCATATATTTGATGTAATACATTAGCATAGGTTGAGTGTCACACTTGTGTTAAGACTTCCACTGTGGTGCTTGTGCTTCATCCACATGTAATTAGTTGTTCAAGTCACATAAGTTGCTGTTTAATTACTGAAAAGAAATACATTATATGAATGTACTGATGTCACACAAACACCATTGCTTCTAGTTATTCATATCCATTCTTATGTTGGACAATGATATATCATCACATGTTGTGATTGCAAGGCAGTGAAATATCTTTTCAGTAAATGTTGTGTTGTTAGGGCTTCTGTGGCATATGCATTGAGTACTGGCTTATACAGCATACCTATGCAGATGGAATGTGGCCCAGTTCTGGGGCAGTGTTTGTACTATATGATGGAAACAGCTTCCTTGGTAAAGAAACATTGATATTTTATTTCACTCTGGTGTGTTGACAGTAGCATGTATGGCTCCTTTTCAGCGACCTGACTAAATCAGATTGTTCATATCATATTTGCAGTTCCTTTCTTACTGCCCACATGGATTTCAGTTATTTGTGACAGCCTCCATTGCTCTTTCCTGTGGTGCATGCAGTCAATACAGATGTCTGTAAAAGGCCTAGGCAGGAGTTTGAATCTGATAACATCTTCCTGTCAGGCAACTCTGTTAGACAGCAGTGGCTTACACACAGACAATACTTATGGCACAGTTAGACAGCCATCTTTTTTCAGGCTACTGTCCTACAAGGTAAGGCATCCATACCATTTCAAGTGTTCTTCATAACACTCACAATATGCATATTTCTGTGGCATCCATGATTAGCATGCATTTCTCTGATGTGTGTTCTGGCACGTGTTGAAAATTACATGATACAAATGGTTATTATATCATTCATTGCTCACAGGCATTACCTGTTTCCAAAATAGTTGTGCCCTGTATTGCATGTCTTCATCCAGACATTTCTTTATTGCTGCAACTGTTTTTGTCACAGTATACAGCTTAATGGCAGATAAGGGTTTCCAGAAAACATTTTTTACTGTACGACATGCTGCCAGACCATCAAACACTGTGATTGGTCCTGTGTTATGAGACTTTCTTGTATGTTGGTGCTGTTGAATTGCTGTTATGATACTACTCCCTGTAATTAATTCCATGTGAGCATGCCCAAAATAACAATGTCTGAGATGTTTTCAGATTACCAATGGAAAACGTGTAATCAGAAAATGTCATCTGATTTGTGTTGTCATTTGTCAATTATGTATGTTGAGTGTTATTATATTACCATTTAGCATTTACACTTGACTACACAACACTTGCTTACCTATTACATGTTTATAGATGATAAACCTCTTTCCTGTGTGTGCCACTGACATTTATTTGTAAAAAACATGACCATTTCTGATGTGCATGACACTACAACTGTACGATACATTAGTTCTTGTGTACTCAGCAGTGGTGTTGGCTTGCATACATAAAGTCCATGTATATATAAATATATATACACACTGCAGCTTTATATCCCTATCACATCGATTGTTGGCATGTCCATTTTTATTTATGTGTATAACTCTGCTATTGGCATTGACATTAATTATCATTACATCAATATCTCGGGAGGCATGTTAGAAATGTTTTTTTGACACTTCAGCACATTTGCCTGCAGTATATGAGTGCAAGTTACCCATTTCCCCTTCCATATTAATTAATTATGCAGTGCAACCATTTTATTTCTATGTAATTCTCCTATTTCACTTCCCTTCCTTCAGAATTCTTTCACTGTACTTGCCCTTAATATTTTTGGGATACAGTGCATGCTCATATTTTAGGTTTGCCTATAGGCAAGCTGTTTTGTATACATTCTGTACATATGTTTGCAAACACTGTTCCATGGCCACAAACACTATTGCTGACCACAAAAAGGTGTTTACAAATGTGTAGACAAGATGAACAGAACGCATATGCGATTAGCACTGCTGCTTATCATGCTAACATGCTTAAATCGTGTAGGCTGAGAGTAACACCTACATGATTGTTACTGAATCCCAAGGAAGCTGTTTCCTAGGAGATATAATCCATACTGCACACAGCATCCTATATAAGCCAAGTAAATTTCCACCTATTAGTAATATCATCACTAAATATAGTCCCTGGAGAAAACTCAGATCTCAGGATCTATAGCAGCTGTCTGCTACTAAATCTAAGAATCCTGGCTATCCTATGAGTCATCACTTTGTTTTTCTATGACTGCTTTTTTAATATTTTACATCATGGTGAGTTTTACCTCAAAGTGTTGTATTATGTGAGCTGGCAGTTTGCTTTTCATAGGTTTTTCTCCCTCTTCTTCACGGTGGTACAACCATGGAACTGGTGCATATAATTTCAGGGGTTATGGGAGATCCACCCCAAATGGGGATGCAGAGGGGTTTGTTCACTACAAATAATTCTGGATTTGGGTTGTTTTGCATCACTGTTTTTGATATTTCATTTTTGCTAAATGCTGTCTATAAAAAAGATATTCAACTGCTCATAGGTAAATCAATAATCATTATACAGGATCAGTAGTAGATACAGTTTACAGCAAAACTATTGTACACCATCCTCCTAGAACTTAGAGCTAAGACCAACTCAAAACTATGCCAACAGAAATAAAAAAAAAATACTTAACTAGAACTTTTGCCTTCTCCTCTTCTTGGCAGAGACCAACACCAAAGGATATCTTATCCTAAAATACCCTCTCTCACATAAATTGCACTACCTATCAATATATGGTACATAATCCATATTCTGTCCTTTCTTTCTGCCTCTTCTACTCTTCCAGTCTTAATAGCACTCATACCCCTCCCTGTCACTTAGCACCCACTTACCTAGTTCAAACCCATCTCTGCGCAGAGTTATCTCCTTCATCTGTCTCCATTTCCCAGTCTACCCTTATCTTTCCTCTCTCTCAGTCTCCCTCTCTCCTCTCCTGACTCCAGTCCTAATTGGAAACTACTCTATTGTCACACAGCACACTGCACAATAAATGTCTCTTTTTTCCTGTTCCTTTCTCCCTTAATTTATTTCATTACTGTATTAAAGTGCAAACATTTGAAAATGCTACCTTTTGTTTCAGTACATCCAGCTTGCTACCCATGGTCATGCAAAACCTCTTACTGGATTCACACAGTCTCCCTTTTTCATTACAACCTGTAGATTTGCATTTTGCAGAAAATAAGAATTACATTAATTAGTATTGCTTTTAAAATGCATAAAAGGAAAGCAGAATGACTATCTAACTGCTTGGGTGCTGGTAAGCATATCTGAGCAAATGAATTGCTCTTATTCAAATACCTTTTTCCTCTATAATAATTATTTTTACAAACATGTGACACTTCTTGCTGTTTAAGTAATAATGCCTACACATCTTATTGGAGCTCTTTGTGAATGTAAACTTTACTACTTGCTATCCTCTATCAAAAAGAGGAGTCTTTATAAGCAAAACAAACTGGCATTCAAATTTACATCACTTTATGCATATTTACCTTTAGAAGTCATTTATACTTTGCATATAATCAAAACCTTTCCTTTGATTAAGAAAAATGTTCTGTGATATAATAATAATAATAACAATAATGCCATACAGTTATAATCCAAGAGGTTTTAGTCATTTGCTTGTTATAATTGCATAATGTGGGATGTGGAATTGAAGAGTTCCTGGGGTATAATCCAGGAACTGTCTTCTGTAATATATGGTTTCCACAAACAATTAGCACACACACACACACACACACACACACACACACACACACACACACACACACACACACACATATATATATATATATATATATATATATATATATATATATATAATCTTTATAACCTGACTTTGTTGCAATATCTTGCATGTCTACGAACGCACTGTAGTCCTGCAAGCAGGTATAATGTAAAAAAGCAATCTTAATTTCTTGATCATGCTTCACTAGCAATATTATAATACCTTCGCAGGGACAATGGACTGGAATCTTTCTCAGCATGAGTGCAAGGATAGTTGCTCACTAGCTTAAGTTGTCATATAAACTGTTCTGTATTTCTTTAACATTTATAAAGTAGGAAACATTGTCCTTTACTTGATGAGTAAAATCATTGAGACAGCATTATTACAGTATAATTACAATTTCAAAATTTTAATATAGAAACTTTCTGTGACCTCTGAAATGTAATGCAGTCAATTTTTGAAAAGATACTGCGGGTGGCACAGTGGTGCAGCGGTTAACGTTGTCACCTCACAGCAAGAGGTTCTCTGGTTCGATTCTCGGTTGGGGTGCCTTCTGTGTGGAGTTTGCATTTTCTCCCTGTGTTCGCGTGGGTTTCCTCCGGGTACTTCGGTTTCCTCCCACATTCCAAAGACATGCATCTGGAGCATTTCTCCCCGGGCCTCCGCTGAAAACAGGCTCTGTGGAACCTAGTCAGACATTCCCAGTCGACAAATGTTAAATAAAAATAAAAATTTTATTTCTGTAACAGTCTACACCATAAACTAATTGTTTAGATCTCAGTCTTGTTAGGGCACTGAAACATTTTTGCACACTGCAGCTGAATTATACATATATTTACGTCAAATGTGCCCGAGTGCAATCTAATTCTATAACTGCATTTGTACATATGCTCACACTTTCATTTAGTGTATTATTTTCTTTTCTTTTTTTAATACCTTTTCTAGCAGTAGTTCTGACATAGATAATTACTAATGCCATCTATAATCATTTAGTAACCGTATGCATTTTGTACCCATCTTTAACCTAAGTTAAAATGTTTCAACTACAACAGAAAAAGCTTTGGTTGTACAGATTTTTCTGCACAGAAAGCATTGCATGCTGTCTGTGGAATATGAATACAGTATTCAGTATTAGCTCATGACTTCTTTCCCAAGTGAGTGAAAACCAAATGAACTCCTTTTGCAAATAATTATCAATATCTGACTTCAAAGTGCCTAGTTTTGTCAGTGTTGGATTCGCTGTGTTAAGAAGTGATGTGCTTATAAGATGAAAGTAAAAATGCATGAAAGAATATCAAACATTCTCTTTTAAAAAAGAATTCATAATTTCAAACCAGAAGGCCTTTTCTATGTTTGATCTCAAAATTGTACCCCGAAGAAGCAAGAGTTTGAAATCAGGCTTCGATCATGTAGGAGATCTTATTTTTACATCAGTAATCTGAACTAGTTGTAGAAGCTAATCTGAAAGGAAATGCTACGGGTTTTCAAAAAGTTGAGATTATCTGAGGTTTCTTCCTTCTGTCTTAGCAGCAAGTATTGGTATGTCAACATCATTTTAGCTCCTGGTAGAAAGTAAACTGTACTTCATCTTCTGAAAAAAAACCCCAGGATTAAATTTGCTTTGCTTAGTGTTAAGCCTCTTAACAATACAACCCCCCCCCCCCAGAAAGTAGCCATATGATAAAGTTGGACAATTTGTGCGGATGTTCAGTTTTTTTTCTGTGGTTTGAGTGGCAATAGTAAGAATTCCAGAAAATAAATTTAAGTATTCCCTTTTGTTGAATTGGAATAACCTAATTGAGCTAAAAGCTGATTTTCAGCTCAGGGAGAAAAACTTTGCAGTTATATTACAGAGGTAAAAAAGTCAACTGTACATAAACATTCTTGAATACATATATGTGTATGTAACTAGAAAATGTCTGTAATGAAGGTTTCAGATAAATACAGTAACAGTGACAGTATATGGCAACACTAGTTGTACAGAAAGTTAAGACTGTAGATAGTATAGTGGTTAAAAACAGTAGATGTAGGGGGAGAGAGAAACTAGGATGTATAGGGGTTGGGGTCAAGGATGAATGGGGAAGAAATTCAAGAACAAAGGCAAGTCCAAGTGGAAGGTAGGTAGGTTTTTAGATTGCACAGAAATGTTTTATGTTTACTGCCACATCTAAGATCTGGGGGAATGGAATTCCGTAGCTTGGCTACATGAACAGAGTATAAGAAGTGAAACTGGTTGTTTGATTTAACAAATTCTAGGAGGTCTTGAGTCTGAGATCTTACATCTCTGCGTGGTATATATTTTAGAAGTAAATTAGAGATGACTGGGCACCTACTAGGTACATACAGAATTTTCTGTATGGTTTTTAACTGGTTAAATGTTAAAATATGTTTTAGCTCTAGCCAGATGATCATATGAAGAGCTTTATGGTGATGATTGTTGTTGGGGACATTATAAGCATAATTTGCAGTCTTGTATGCTTGTTCTAACTTATGTACATGAGTTTTTGAACTATTAGTAAGGATAGGGGATGTATAAAGTTGGAAGTTGTGCTGTTTCTGTTATTTAGGGTTTTAATTTGTAAAAAGCACCCAACATTTTGTGAGTTTTTCAGGATAAATAGTATGTTTCTTGAAGGATAATTTATGATCTAATATACCTAAAAGTTTGGTATTGGAGACTTGTGAAGTAACTGAGACTTTTCCAGAGTCAAATATGAGTAGTATAGTTTTATTGTCATTTAACAAAAGATGTAAATCTTTACACCAATGTTTTAGGCTTTGAAGGTTAAGCAGAATGCAATGATGTAACTGACCAAGGGAGTCAACAGTACAGATAACAGTGGAGTCTTCAGTGTACTGCACTAATGTAGCATCAGGAATATTGTCATGTATGTAATTTACAAAGATACTGAACAGAACCCGTCCAAGTGCTGAGCCTTGAGGAACGCCTATATTATTGGCTAGAAAAGTAGAAACTGCTTGGAACCATTTTACTGCTTGCTTTTGATTAGATACATGATTTTTGAATAATTTTAATGGTTTGCATGCCAAATCCATACCAGCCAGCCTTTGTAAAAGGAGAGTGTGAGAAATAGTATCAAAGGCCTTAGATAGGTCTAACAGAATAGCAGCCTTGAAAAGATCCTTAGGTTTGCTATAATTAATAGTGTTCAAGAAGGATAAAAGAGCAGTTTGGGCTCTGAATCCATGTAGAAAACCATGTTATGTAGGTGATAACAGATTGTTATTTATAAGTGAGATTTCAGTTGCTTTTGTATACACCTTTTTCAAGCATTTTAGACGTGGGGAATAAAATGGCAATAGGTCTAAAATTACTAAGGGAATTATTTGGACCTCCTTTATGAACAGACATTATGTGACATTGCTTTCATAAGACTAGAACATAAGATTCACTTATGGATCTGTTTATAAGAATTGCAATAGGGTAGGCTATTTTATCTACTGTGGTCTGTAGTTATTCAGATGGAAGAAGGTCAGAAGTTAATTAATCAGTTTGTAGCTTTTGTACTAACCTTTTTATATGAGTAATGCTTGCTGATGGTTCAGTATACCAAGCAAGCAAGTCTTGACAAGCATTGTTATTTGGTATGAAGTTACTGTTCTGCATAAGAGTTATCTATATCTATGAAACACTTGTTGAAGGTAGCACATGTTAATATTAGTTTCACTTGAGAAAGGACTAGATATTTTCCTCAGGCTTAAGTAGTGTGCTAATGTTTACCTAGTATTATTTGGGATTATTTTGATGCTGGATGAGCTGCTGGTTAAAGAATTTTTTTTCATAGTGGTGCATTTAATCTGATATTTTAATGTGTTATAATTTTGTCTAGATTGGGTCTTGACCAGGGTGCCTTCTGTACAGAGTCTACATGTCCTCCCGGTGTTTGTGTGGGTTTCTTCTGGGTGCTCCAGTTTCTTCCCACATTCCAAAGACATGCCATAGGTGGACTGGACACTCTAAATTGGCCATAGGTGTGCATGTGCATGGGAGTATGTGTTATGGAAGAATTACCACTACAAGGTCGGTCACCTGGTGATGTGAACCTTGGCTATAGATGATTGTTATTGTTGAAGTAACATCCCAACCCCATGAGCAAAAATGGGTAAAAAGGGTTGTAGATGAATTGAAGGATTGTTTGATAGCTTTTCCAGTGCCTCAAAGCTTTGTTCCTAATTGACATTAGCTCCTTGATTTCTTTTAACATCCAAAGGGCAGTAATGAATTTAACCTTTTTTCTTACATAGGGGTGCAATAGAATTAGGAATAGTTAGGGAAGTGTGATTGATGTACTTAAGGGGTAGAGGCAGATATTTTAGCAGGTACCATTTGCATTGTTTTAGTAACCCATTGGAAGTCCACTTATAGAAATACCTTTCGTCTCACACCCACTTGAAAATTATATTTTTGCTCATTTTCTTCTGTACCCAAATAACAAAAGATGGATGATGATTATTGAAGGAGTTTAATAAGGAACCTGAAGAGAGAATATGAGTTGTTTGAGTTGTTAGTATTCAATCAATAATGTTTTATTTGCCACTCCTTTTGTCTGTTTTAGAAGTATCAGTTATTATTTGTGTGAAACCAAAGAGGTGAATGTTTGGTGAAGAGTGTACATTACTTATGTTACTGACCCAGTCCATGTTTACATCATCTAATATGAAGTACGTTGTTTAGTGCTAGTAGAGATTCAGGATAAAATAGCTTCAGGAGTAGAAATATTATTTTTATTTGGGTGTTATGAGACATAAGTGACTGATATGTTAAGTTGAGTGTAGTTGTTTATAATTAAGTTAGTGGGTAAGATTTTGGGCGAGTTAAATGGTGGTATAATTAAGTCAAATATAAGAAGTTCTAGTTGGTTTGAATATAATATGCTTATTCATCCACCTGTTTTGTTAATTTTATCTGCTCTACTGATGTTTTGCACTGGGGTGAGTACCTCTTCATCTGAAGTGTTGGGTTTTAACCAGGTCTCACTGTTAGCAAGAATCTGAAGTTTATAGTGTTGGATCCAGCTATGGATAATTAATGCTTTGAGTATTCCTGTGAATTATTCCTATTCCAGTGGTGGTCTGAGAGGTATTGTAGAGCTGTAAATGATATGAGGAAGGCCCAGGGTTATGTTCTGTGTCACCACATAGTAGTAATGCAGGGACAGTAAAGAGCAATGACAAAGGAGGTTTGAATTCATTTTGTGATATAACTTTCCTGTTTTTTTTTTTTTTGGTGGGGGGGGGTGTTATAAATGGCAAGATATATGAAGGTACAATATTTTTGATAGTTATTTTCTCTTGGGCTACTGAACGTCCGGTATAGCTGGTGTTAAAGTGAGGCTGTATTATAAGAAAATGATATTATGTAACCCCAAGTCAACAGTAAGAACAGAAACAGTAATATGGTGTGAGTAGATAAGAGTAACTTTGGATAGTGCAAGCATTGTTTTTGTACTACTGTAAAGCATAGGTTAGTATATGTTAGGAAGGTTGTTTGTTGTACAATGAGTGTTGTGAGATGTAGTTGATAGACAATAATGGGGAAAAGGGTTTGCTGGAAATGTATTCCTACGTAGAGCTGTAAAATTCTGCTCTAATTGCTAGATGTATGCTTCCTTTTATTCTTATTAGAAATAGGTGTGGACTTAGAAGCTCCTCTTCTTATGACTACATTAACACTTTTATGTCCTATAAAGATAGACACATGGGGGTGAAGCAGACCACAACTGGTGAAACCAATCTCTGTGCACATATGCACCAAATCACAACTCAGTCATTGCTTGGACACACAGAAATCCAGCATGGCCGAGGAAAGTGATAAGTTTGCATACATTAAGTTACTTAGGCTTTGAAGATAAACTGGCTCTTTGAGTACACTCAGTTGGTAGCCTGGAATTATACCACAAATGGAATGTTAAGCTATTCAATAGCCAGAAAGCACAGCATTTAAGAGCTATACAGAGCTGCTATTCCTTTATGCCAGCTGGAAAATTGTGAAATTACTATATTAAGTTAATAATAATTAGGCTATGACTGTATTAATGGAAACAGCTAAAAGATGCACACAGTGGCAGTTTGTATATAACAGTGGTAACCATTTGAAATGCTGGAACCTGTGAAACATAGCAAAAATGGACTTACATATACCAAGTTTGAGATGGCCATGGCCATTTCCTGAAATATTCCCTTTTCTCTAAGGTATGTCAATCTTGGAATTGTTTTATATATATATATATATATATATATATATATATATATATATACATATATATATATATATATATATATATATATATATATATATATATATATATATATATATATATATATATATATATATATATATATATATATATATATATATATATATATATACACACACACACGTTTGGGGATGTTGGGGGGGGTGTTCTCACTCACATGTTAGTGTCAGCCAATCAATTTATAGCTGCACTGTTTAAAGCTCATTGATTGACTAAACTGGCTATTACAGAAGATGAGGCAAGAAAAAAAATAGTACCCAAATATGTTCACTTAAAATAAAAAGGCCATATGTGAAACTAAGTAGAATGGAAGGAGATTAGCTGCCTAGAACAGATAGAAACAAAAGTATTAGAACCTCTAGGAAGCAGAGGGGTCTGGCCACAACTAGAAATTATTAGCTTATTGTCTCTGTTACCTACAGCCAGAGTAACTATGGCAGTCAAAACACTAAACTGCAGCTGTGTCCCCTTTGAGCAGTTCTTCTTATGAAAATTTAAATATTTAGGCATAGAGACTTCAACAAATTCATCAAGAACAGAATTGTACTTGTGCTCTAATTACACATTCTATTGTAGGTCCTTTAAGCTCAAATATATTGTTGGACAGGCAGGACTATGAGATGAGTTAGGAAGGAATATAGTACAGCAATTAATTCCATTTTGTGTATGTGTGTGTGTGTGTGTGTGTTTACATGCAAATATGTATGCAAAGGTGAGGTAAATATGTTACTGTTTGTTCATTCATTTATTTGACCACAATCAGACATCTGTGATGCACACAGTCATTAAAATAGCAGTAATGGTGGACACAATCACCTGAAATACATTACTGAAACCATTTTCTGTATTAATTCGCACATATTAACTGAATCAGACCCCTGAGATGTACACAGAAAATAAAGTGGCTGCAGTTGTTGGGCAAAGGATAGTCTGTGGATGACATTGATTGATCCCTGCTTTCATTTGATCACAGTTAAGCAGTCATTAATTTGGCTTGGCAGGGCTAGTGTATGTTTGTATAATAAAATATGAATACATCATTGTGATTATTATTATTATATTATAATTGGGCATCTGAACTGTATACAGTTAATAAAGCAACTATATTGAGTGTGTAATGAAGCAGTTTATGGAGGAGAGGGACAGAACCTTGTTGTATGATCCCAGATAAAAGTTATCACACTGCCATAGTATGGCTTTTTCTCATTCCAGTTGTCAACAACAATTCATTGACTTCCTTAAGTCTCCCTGTTTTCAAGCTACCAGCTGTGACTGGTCATATGTCTCAATATTATTTCAACATCACAAAATACATTCACATATTTGTTTTTCTTTTATTTTCCATAACATATTAATCATTTTCAGAACAAGTTATTTATTATCCCTCACTGATGTTTTTTAACTCCATTTAACAAACAATAATACATTTAATGTGCATCGCTACTCTTTCTCACATGTTTTTGTTATAATCAAATGTCTTTCATTCCATATGTGCTAGATAATAGATGTATACACAGTCTTTCATATCTTCTTTTAATTATTTCTTTTCTTCTGTAATTCAAGTTGCAAACATTCATAACTGGAAGTTGTAACCAGTTAATTCTCCATTAACTACTCATCTCATTCTGCATTCATTTTGTAAAGGAACATGTAAACAAGATTTTGCTTGCTTTCTCTGTAGCTTTACAATGATCCTGAGACATCAACTCTTTTCTTATGGCTTGTACTTTACTTTTTGTATAGACTCTCTAAGCATAAATAACTATTTGTTATCCCACATATCCATGGGAATTCTCTCACAGAAGTATAATTTAGCATCATTTTCTCATACTTCAACTTTTATTTACCTATAATTTTACCATGAAAAAGTAATTTGGATTTTCTCATAAAGTTTTTCCTGTCATCTTAAGTTACCCATCCATTTTTTGAACTTTAATTTGAACAACTTTTTTGCTCTTTTCCATCATTCCTTTTTCTTTCTTTGGTCTAGTCTAATTCTATGCTCCCTTTCTCTCTCGTGTTATTTAGTGATGCTTTCTCTCATATTTGTACTATAATGTACCAATGTTTCACAGAAAAAGAGATAAATGTGAATTACCATTTATAACTATCATTCCATTACTGGGTATTACAATATATTTATTTTAACCAAATTGAATCTTGTGAGCAGCCTAAATAGTGCACAATGTACCTTTAGTAGTCTGACTTTCAAATCTCTTATGTGGCTACCTAACCACTTCTTTTTCATAAGCCAAGCAATCTCTACTCTTTCAGCATTCCCTCCTAGCTACATTTCCTATGTGTTTCACATATTCTAAGAATTGCCTACTAAACTTCACCCATAACACTTCCTTCCACTCCTTACCTACTTAACTTCAACTTTGCCACCATATATCAGTATTACTAGAGTGCTTACAAAACAAAGCAATAGTAACAATATAATAAAAATGCAAACCAAGTAAAAAATTAATATAATAAAGCAATTGAATAAGAATATAAACTACATAATAATATAATATTAATTGCAAAAACACAAAAATAAATAAAAGAGCTTCAGCCAATAAAACTTAGTTAAAATCCAAGACATTTAAAAGAAGTTCTAAAACCACTTTATTTTATTTATTTTATTTTAATTTATTTGACATTTGCTAACTGGGTTAGTCCAACTGGGCTAAAAATCCATTTTCAGTGGAAACCTGAAGACAAATTACAGAACAAATGTTACAGGCATATATAGAGAAATTGTTACATCATAGAAAAACTCCCTAAGCTAGGCATCAACCCCTATATCTCTAGGTGGGTAGCAAACTCGCTCATAGAACCCACAATGTGAAAGTAGCTAACTCCAAGTCAGACTGCCGACCAGTCATGAGTGGAGTCCCACAGGGTTCGGTCCTGGGTCCTCTTCTGTTTGGTATCTACTTCTCTGAAGTCCAGGCCGACACGAAGGGACTTTGGCTGACAAAGTTCACAGACAACTGCAAGTTGGGTGCCATAATTAGCTCCCCAAGTGATGTTAACATCCTACAGAACGGCCTCACTGAGACCAACGACTGGCATCAGAATCGTGGCCTTAAGCTCAATGCCAAAAAATGTGTTGTCATCCCCTTTGGGGAAAAACCTGGTTCCCATGAATTACCATATCAATGGTAGTCCACTGAACACAGAAGGTGTTACAAGAGATCTGGGAACACAGGTTGACAGCAACCTCTCTTTTGACCACCACATTGCCACTCTGGTCAGACAGTCCTTCCATGTGGCACATCTCATTACTAAGGGTTTTGCATCCAGTAAAAAAAAGAGGTCTTTGTCTCCCACTATTATTCCCTCTTTAGGCCAGTCATAGAGTACAATGCCCCATTTAGCATGTACCTCACTAGACATCTGCAACAACTAGAGAGGCCGCAAAAGTACCTCACAAAGAGGGTCCTAAGCCTTAAACACATCATATATGGACAGACTCAAAAAATTCCAACTATTCCCTGTCTCATATCGCCTACTTAAAAGTGATCTCTGCTTGACTTACAAAGCCATGTCTAACCTAGCTCTGTTAGAAATGATACATCTAAAGAAATCCCAATCCCTCCACACTACATGCACCAGAGACATCAACCTCATTACGACAATCAGCAGAACAAGCTGAACGGACAGGTTCATAACCCAGAGGCTGCCCATGCTATGAAACAGACTTCACATACATGTCAAATGGAGTGCCTCACTGGCCCTCTTCAAGAGAAATCTTGATGAGTGGATGGGAAATAGAAAATTCACCCCTGGGATCACTCCGGTGACTCTAATCGACAGAGGCACTGGGAACTAAGGTCTGGTGGCATGATGCCAGGGTAATCCTATGGGCTAGGCTTGTAAAGGCTCCAGGGCCATTAGCCTAGTACACACCTATGAACCTATGAACACAAGTTCCTAATATACAGAAAAGATAAAGTAGTATAACATGATAAATATATATATATATATATGTGTATATATATATATATATATATATATATATATATATACATTTATATATATATATATATATATATATATATATATATATATATATATACATATACATTTTTTTTACATTGACAGAGTATTCGGTTGGGTTTACCAAAGATTACAGATAGAAGAGAGTCAGAGTAGGACAAAGGGTGAATGGGAAATGTTAGGAGGTTTTACAGCTGAAAGTCAGTGTAGAAGGAATGAAAAAAAGACATATAGCATAGTAGTGGATTAGGTAGGGGCTTGACAGGGACAACTTTTGTTGTTAAGAAGGTGAAATCTTAGTTCCCTTTGAAGTGTTTAGGATGGGTAATAGATCTTATGTGAAAAGGGAGTTTGTTTCAAGCTTGGGCTATGGTGGATCTGTAGAGTAATTTACCAACAGTTTTGTTGGGCTGGGAGATATCCAGGAATAGTTGGTTGGAGATGCGGAGAGTATGAGTAGGGGTGTAGGAGGATACCAAGGAGGAGAAAGCTGGGCAGGCACATGGTTTGTATACTGCAGAGTTTAAGATTTGTAACTGTGATAGCAGGCATTGTTGTGGGAATTCAAGCTATTGTGGAGAGTAGAGTGCAAGACAGTGGTGAGAGTTGTGAAGGGAGTTCATGGCAAATCTAGCTACTTTGTGATAGGGTTGTTGGAGTTTTGACATGGTTGTAGCCTGTATGTTAGTAAGGATTGGGGTGGCACAGAGGGAGGGGTGGAGGAGAGCCTGAGCCAGGGAGAGTCTAGCATTGGGAGTTAGAAAGTTTCTATTATGGTATAGGAGACGTTGTTTTTATGCTTTGCAAGATATGTAAGTTAAATTTGAGCTCATCATCTATGATGGTACCTAGGAGCTTAGTGTGGAGCTCAGATTGTATGATGGTCTTATTGGATGATGTGATGTGAAAGGTAGATTTATGTTGAGCGAGTGAACAAGGGAGAAAGAGCAGACGTTTGTTTTTTGGGGTTTAAGATGAGTTGATTATCAGACAGCCATTTTTCAGTGGATGGAAAGGCATCTTGAGTCAGTTCATGGAGATCTGTGATGTTATTGGAAATGGAGATGAGTGTGGAATTGTCAGCATATTGTATTAAGGAGGATTGTTTGCAAGATGTGTGAAGGTCATTTGTGAAAATGTTAAACAGGAGGGGACCCAGGATGGAACCTTGTGGTACACCAGATGTGATGGGAAGAGAGCGGGAGCAAGAGGAGACCCATCTGACAGATTGTTGCTTATTAGAAAGGTAACTAGTGAACCACTGAAGTGAAGGAGGGCAGAGATTGAGGTTAGCAAGTTTAGCTAGATGAATAGGGTGAGAGACAGTGTATGAGTTGGTTGTTATCTCTAGTCTGTGCTACTTTGTGTAAAAGATAGGGTAGTGGTTGTGCTGCGGAATGGCCAAAAAATGTTGAGTGGGTGTAAGGATGTTTTCCTGAAGGAGAAAGTTTAGTAGCTGATTATGAATGCATTTTCTGAGTATTTTTGATAGAGGGGAAAGAATGGCTATGGGTCTGTAGTTAGATGGGTCAGTAGAATTCCCCCCTTTATGCAGAGAAGTGAAGAAGGATTCCCATATGCTGGGGACTGTGGCTTCTTGAATGGATCTATTAGTAGGGGTACTGGGAAGGCTATGGAATCAGCAGCTACTTTGAGGAAGACAGGTGGGAGGTTCTGAAGAGGGAGAGCAAGGTTTGAGCTTGAGCAGAAGTGATTTTTATGAATGCAGTAGAAATAGGTTGAAGAGTGAGCATGTTTTTATGAAGTGGGTTGGGAGGATTAGAAGGTGTTTTAATGTTGTGATTAGCATGTGTGAGTTTTTGGACATTATCAAAGAAGTGATTGTTGAGAACGGTAGCGGTTTCAAGTGGGTTGTTATTTAGGATAGGAGAGGGAGTTGAAGGGTGACCAGGTTGGAGAAATCTGGTAAAGGTAGTCCAGAATTTAAGTGGATTAGATTTACAGTTTAGTTGGGTGAGAGTTGTAGTAGGATTTTTTATCATTGCTGATTTGTTTTTGACAAGGTTCCTGAGTGCCCTGTAGGTTTGGAGCAGGGGTGGTGACTTGGTGACTTTAGCGTAGGCTTTCCAAGTACTGTCTCTTCTGTGCATGAGAGATCTGGTTTCTTTAGATAGCTGGGGGCATAGTTAACTTTAATTCTAATTCTTCTGGAGGGGGCAAGGAAGTTGAGAGTTTCTAGTAAAATGTGGTTAAATGTTAGTACAGCTTTGTTGAGAGGGAGTTGCCTAAAGAAGGACCAGCTGAAGCTAGATAGTATAGAGTTAAATAAGTTGGCATTAAAATTAGAGAGCTTACTGCAGTCTCTTTAGGAGTGTGTTTTGGGTAATTGAGTAGTGTGTCTTTGGATGGAGGTGGGAAGATGATTGCATAAGGTATCTGGTAGGGTACACGGGCTATGGTACAGGTTAGGGGAGTTTGTGAGGATCCAGTCAATAGTAGAATTGGAAGAAGAGGTTTTGTGTAAGTGGGTGGGGGATGTTATTAGTTGGTGGAATCCATGTACATTAATACACATTTGAGGAGAGTCCGTTGTTAGTTTAGTCCAATCAATGTTGACATCTCCAAGGATATGGGTCTCATACTGTATATTATGGGAGAACCAGGAGAGGATGGGTTCAAAGCTAGGGATATTATCACCTGGTGGGATGTATATGGTGGCAATGGCAAATTTTTTGGAGAGTTTAGATGGCAATTTAGGATAAGTAGTTCAGCTGGGTGGAAGTTGGTAATAGGGATGTTAATTGATGAGCGGTTAAGATTGTCAGAGTAGAGGATTGCTATGCCACCCACCTTTTTTAGGGGTCTGTCAGAGCAGTAAATATTATAGCCAGGTGGTAGTATTTCAGAGTTTGTGATGTGGGGTTTTAGCCAGGTTTCACATAAAGTTAGAATGTGAGGGGAGGTATTGGCTATCCAGGTATGAAGCTCAGATATTTTGTTG
Source organism: Protopterus annectens (assembly GCF_019279795.1). Classification (NCBI taxonomy): domain Eukaryota; kingdom Metazoa; phylum Chordata; order Ceratodontiformes; family Protopteridae; genus Protopterus; species Protopterus annectens. The sequence goes on along the minus strand of NC_056725.1, from coordinate 1,931,628,716 downwards.
GCAAGGCATGGAATATTTAGAGAAAGGATGGTTAGGTGTTTAGGAAGAATTGTGTGAGAGTTTGGGGGTGGGGAGGGAGTGGTTTAAGAGGAGGTGAGGCAGTAGTGGAAGTTTTGAGGGATGTGTAGTTATGGGAATGGGAATGAGGGCCAGGATTAGAGTGGATGTCCCCTGAGAGGAGTAAGTTAGTAGTGTAGATGTTTAGTGGAGTTGGTGGGGTGTGAAGGCAGTAGTGTTTAGGTTTGAGTTTACAGGACAGAGGATGCAGTTGAAATAAAGTATATTTGTGAAGGCAGATCTTAGAGAAATTGAAGAGAGATGGGGAGATCATAAATGACTGAGAAGTATTAGCAGTTGTAGGAGTGGGTGAGGTGGAAGAATGTATGGGAGGGTGGGAGAGGTTATTGTGATAAGAGTTAGTGAGTGAGAGAAGTATTAGGGATGGAATAGAGATGTATGTATGTATGTTGCATTATGTGTTGTTTAGGGTATACTTGAGGCATTAGTTGGAAGAAGATAGGTGAGGAGGAAATTAAATTAAGATTGACAGAGTGGATTGGAGATAGTGATGGAGAGGAAGTGGTGTATGACTGGGTGTGCAGGCAGGAATGGGAGGGTTTGGATAGGATAAAAGTAATTGATATGATGGTGGGTGGGAATGGGGATAAGGTAGAGGAGCGGAGTGAGACCGGGCATAGCGAGGGGAAATGGAGTGGGTCTACACCCTGAAAACAATCAAGAAACAGCAAGAATGATAAGTATTTGAGCAAAGAGAGGCAGGGGGAGAGGAAAAGAAAGCTGGAGAGATTTACACTGTATTTCTCCAGAAATGGAGAAGTCAAAGGCAGAGTAGGAAAGAACAGGTGAAAGGCATAATGTAGGAAAAATCAGAAAAGGAAAGTTAGACTAAAAGACAGAAGCAGAGAAGAATGAGGAGAGAAAGCAGCAGGATATAAACTACAGAGTATATCTTACTGGAGAAAGACAAAGGTGGTGGGCAGGGTGGGTGTAGAAAGAGGGGTAACAATAGGAAGCAGAAATGGTGATGTGCAAGCTACAGCCAGCAGTGGGTGTGCAGTGAGGATGTTAAATGTATGTCTAGCTAGCAATATGGAAATTTAAAATAGGACGTACATTAACTAAAACAATATAGGTGAGAAGGCTCAGCTGGGAATACTATAATTCTGGTAGGTCCATGCAGGACAGTTCTGTGGGCTTGAAGGTGTAGCTAGTGTTAATTTGCTAACTAAAACAAAACAGGTGAGAAGTCTCAGCTGGGAAGACTAATTCCAGTAGGTCCAGGCAGGGCAGTTTTGTGAGCTTGAAGCTGCAGTAACTGTTAATTTGTTAACTAAAACAAAATAGGTGAGAAGGCTCGGCTGGGGAGATTGTAATTACAGTAGGTCCAGGCAGGGCAGTTTTGTGGCCTTGAAGGTGTAATTACTGTTAATTCATTAACTAAAATAAAACAGATGAGAAGGCTCAGCTGGAAAAACTATAATTCCGGTAGGACAAGGCAGGGCAATTCTGTGGGCTTGAAGGTGCAGTTACTGTTAATTCCCAAACTAGCTGCATGCACACCCAAAGCTATCATTAAAAGTAGGTCATAAGGGATCTGTGGACGCAGGCCAACATCAATCACCACACTTCTACTACTGTAGTACTTTCCACAGGTGCAGCACAAAATTAACAAAGGATTTATAACCTGGCACTTCTAAACACACCTGGGGAATAACTAGCAGCACCTGTGAGATAGAGTGCAATGCCCTAGGAGGGAAGGATGGCAGTCCACATTTCCTCAGGTAAGATGGACTCAGGTCATAAATGGGCAAGTGGACCAATACAAAGATTTTAAAAACAATACAATAACTGACTAGAAGCCAGTGCAGACTTCACAGCACAGGTGTATTGTGCTTGTAATGTGATGCACCAGTAAGTAGCCTAGCCACAGAATTTTGCACTAGGTGCAGATGTCTATCCCATTGTCAGAAAACCTCATGTGAGAGGCATTATAGCAGTAACCAAAAGATGAATCCAAAGCATAAATGATGTATAAGATGCATGATCCTGGAGATATTCTGAAAAAGGAAATATTAATGCTTTTACCATGACCAACACCTGGTTCTGAAATGCCAGCTCATTGTTTAGGATTACATTTAAGTCAAATAGCTTAGTCCAAGTCTGTTGCCATCATAACAATAAAAGAGAGAAGTGATAAAGTCTCTCAAAGTAGCATAAACTGCTATGGTCTTAATGGTTCAAGTGCTGAGTGTCAGCTAATTAACAGCAAGTTCCTAGTAAGTAACCTCCAAATCACTAGCAAGAAACCACACTCTTGTCATGTGGTCCTGAGGACAGGAGAAAATTAGCTGAATGACCCTCTGATAAGGTCCCATTGGTAACATAAACACTGTGAAAAGCAGAAGACCCAGGATCTGTCCTTGTACATTCAATAGCGCATTCATCAGGGTATCCAGTGCCTATCCCTTCCAAGTTATTTTACATCCCATAGCTCATTCTTCAGCATATCCAATGCATATCCCTTCCCAGTTATTTTACATCCCGTAGTGCATTCTTCAGCATATCCAGTGCATATCTCTTCCCAGTTATTTTTATAGGTTCATAGGTGTGTACCAAGCTAATGGTCCTGGAGCCTTTACAAGCCTAGCCCATAGGATTACCTTGGCATTGTACCACACGACCATAGCTCCCAGTGCTTCTGTCAAGTAGAGCCACTGGAGTGATCCCTGGGGTGAATTTTCTATTTCCCATCCACTCATCAAGATTTCTCTTGAAGAGGACCAGTGAGGTGCTTCGCTTGACATGTATAGGAAGTCTATTCCATAGCATGGGAAGTCTCGGGGTTATGAACCTGTCCCTCCAGCTTATTCTGGTAATGAGGTTGAAGTCTCTGGAGTGTGTAGTGTGGAGGGATTGGGCTTTCTTTAGATGTAGCATTTCTAACAGAGCTGGGTCAGACATGTCTTTGTAAGTCAAGCAGAGATTGCTTCTAAGTAGGCGATATGAGACAGAGAATAGTTGGAGTTTTTTGAGTCTGTCCATATAGGACAAGTGTTTAAGGCATAAGATCCTCTTTGTGAGGTTTTTATGTGGCCTCTCTAGTTGCAGGTGTCAAGTAAGGTACATGCCAAATGGGGCATTGTACTCGATGATTGGCCTAATAAGGGAAGAGTAGAGGGAGACAATGACCTCTGTCTTCCTGGATGCAAAATCCTTAGTAATGACATGTGCCACATAGAAGGACTTTCTGACCACAGTGGCAATGTGGTGGTCAAAAGAAATGTTGCTGTCAACCTGTGTTCCCAGATCTCTTATGATGCCTTCTGTGTTCAGTGGACTACCATCGGTGTGGTAATTCATGGGAACTGGGTTTTTCCCAGTGGGGATGATGACACATTTTTTGGCATTGAGCTTAAGGCCATGGTTCTGACACCAGTCATTGGTCACAGTAAGGCCTTTCTGTAGGATGTCAACATCACTTGAGGAGTTAATTATGGCTCCCAACTTGCAATCGTCTGTGAACTTCGTCAGCCAGAGTCCCTTGTGTTGGCTTGGACTTCAGAGAAGTAGAGGTCCCAGGACTGAACCCTGTGGGACTCCACTCTTGACTGGTCAACAGTCTGACTTGGAGTCAGCTACTTTCACACTATGGGTTCTATCTGTGAGCCAGTTTGCAGCTCACCTCATGATATAGGGGTTGATGCCTAGCTTAGTGAGTTTTTTTTATGATTCCTGAGTGGGGAATGGTATCAAAGGCCTTGGCCAGATGAAGGTAGGCTGTATGAACCACCTTGCCTTCATCCACAGCTCTGGTGACTGACTCAAAGAAGTTGACCAGGTGGAGCAGACATGATCTACCCTTCACAAAACCAAACTGTGTGGGATCCAGAGTTTGGAGGCTCCCTGTATCTTTGTTTATTAGGTCCATGATGATGTGTTCCATAGCTTTGCATATCAGACTTGTCAGGCTAATGGGGCCATAGTTCCCAGGGTCTGTAGTGGCTCCTCCTTTGTGGAGAGGGATGGCTGTAGCAGTGTGCCATTCGGTAGAGAAAAAGCCTGAAATGAGGCTGTGATTGAACAGGGCACACAGGTGAGGTGCCAGTTAACTCTGTAGTTCATGTAGAACACAGCCAGGGATATTGTCATGTCCCATAGAAGCTGTAATCTTGGCCTTGGATCGTGCTGTTTTAACCTATGCAGCAGTAATATTGGGTGCCTGGCAATCTACTGATATTGTGATTGGTCCTTTGGTGGGGGAGAAAGGGTTAAAGTTGGCACTGAATCTGTCAGCCAGTATATGGCAATATTTGTTGACTCTGTATAGGAGGTGCCATTGTGCAACAGTTCTGAGCAAATCTGGGTATTGCCGTAGAGATTCTTTACATAACTATAGAAGGCCTTGTGGTTGTCTTTACTATCTGCTGCAATTCTGTTTTCATAGCTAGCTTTAGAGGATTTGAGGAGGGATCTCAACTTTTTGTTGAGGCTGATAAGAGAGTTTTTCCAGTCATGGGGCTTCACCTTATTTCTCATCAGTTTCCTCCTCCTGTTGTTGAGTTTGTTTATGGCAGGGGACCGCCAGATTGGCTTCCTTTTTTTGCAGGAGAGCAACTTGGTTCTATTGGGTATGGCGAGATCCATGCATTTGTGTACGTGTTCGTACAGTGCATTGGTGTATGATTTGGCAGTCATGCAGCTGTTTCCCAATTGCATGGGTGCGGTGAAGTTAGACACCTCTGTTTTTAGGAGCCCAAAGTTAGCTTTGGAGAAGTTTTTCATGGTGGTTATCTTTGCAGGGGGGGGGGGGTGGATTTCTGAGGTAATTAGTTTGTGGTCAGATCTAACTAGGGAGAAGTTGACTATTGGTACAGAGCAGCAGTTACCCATGTTAGTAATGACCAGGTCAAGGATGTTGCTACCTCTAGTGGGGGTAAGAATGAGCTGGTCTAGTGCATTGGATTTAATGAATTCCAGGAAACGTTGGGCAAGTGTATTGGTAAATGAGGTGTTTTCCCAGTTAATGGACAGGTAGTTGAAGTCACCCACTATGAGAATGTTAGGTTGGACCCTAATATTCTCCAGGGTGCTTAGGAATGTGGAGTCTATCCTCATAGTCGATTTCTATTCCACTTATTTACACACATCCAAAACCTGTTACAACTTTCTTACCCTTTATTTATTCTCATATATTATATGCATAATTCATTGCTTTTGCAATATACCATTCCATCCATACCCACCTTCTCTACTAGCACTTGCATATAATCTAATAATACAGTAATTTATATACAATTATGTAGGAATCAGTGAGCACCCATATCTTCCTTCTTTACTTCAAATATGTTTCCTTTCTTTCCACAAATTCCACAAGTAGTGTCTCCTGCCTAAACATTTACACATAATGCCTTCAGCCATTCAATTAAATTAACATTTATATTTCACCGATACAGTCTTTCTTACAAAAAATGTCTTTTCAGGATTGTCCACAGCCATATAGCCATTACTCCTATAAATTTCCTTTCCTGGCATACTTCCTTCAGTGCAATTAAAGAACCTGTTGTACATCTATATTTTCTTCCAGCCATCTGACATTGATTAAACAGCTTTGACACAATTCTTTTTTCCTGTTTGTGAGAGCCTACCGGTATCAATTTACTGCAGCTGAACCATCATCTTGTTTTTAAAAATATTCATCATTTCCATCCTTAAATTCTTCTCCAGCTGCCTTAGCTGAAATCTTTTGATATCTTGTTATTCCTTTCTTCTTCAATAAGGGCCATAAAAGTTTTCTGACTTCATAAAACAAATTGCCATACCTTAGCAGCTTCTCATTAATGCTTTCTTTCTCACAGTTGTCAGATTCCCCATATTTCCAATGAACAAAATGTTAATTGCGTCATTATTTTCTTCTAAATGCAGTTTTCCCCTTTGCAGAATTAAACATTTCACTAGTTCAGTCAGTACCACATCCAATTATCTTCAGTCATTTTGGTGCATCACTTATGTTCATCTAACAAATGTTCTGCATTTTCTGTGTCATATTCTCTTTTTCATTTTCAGCAAGGCATTTTTTTATTTTTTGTTTATGTGCCATGTGTATTTATTCTTTAGGCATCATTTCATTCCATATTATAGATACTTTTTCTTTTAGCAGCTACAAAAACAACTCTCTGTTGTGACCAAATAGCACCTTTTTTACTTCTAACTCAGTCTTATTCAACACTTTATAATTATCAACGCAGTTACATAGAACAGAGGTTCAAAGTGCTGACTAGGACCCAAATGTCCTGTGTTGAAATTCAGGGAATGGAGGACCTGGGCCAGGGAGTGGCTGAGGTAGTATCATTTCCCTGGGGAGGATATGGAAGTTTTGTTTTTTGGCTGCATCCCATTGTCAACAAGTTCAGACTTACTTTCACCAGCAATGAACTGACCAGAGACATGGTCTTGGATTATGAAGATGGTGAGTATAGCCCATGTTAGCATGTTAGAACTATGCACACATGGGGAGCATAGCAGACTCCTGCATTAATGCAGGTCAACCGGGGGTATGGGTTAGATACTAAAGGAAACACATCAACCATCTATCCTAATGACAGTCTTCCAAGGAAGGACATATGACAGATGTAGAAAAACACTAGCAGCAGATCTCTTTGGGTGCTAGGTTAGATGGTATGGATGGGATTGGTCACAGGAAAGCTAATGGCACATGGATGAATGCCTGACTAAATAATGCCTCTTGGTTGTCCATATGTCACTGGCAGGGAATGGTTGGTCTGAAACTCATATGAGAGGGGTTAATGGCATGCATATGGGAAAGTAAAAAGCATATAGAAAGTTCCTACCATTAGCAATGTCATAATACAGCTTTTAGGATGTTTTTCCTTGCTTTCTTATATTCTAAATATTCTTCCTTATATATTGCCTTCTCCATTATTCTTACATATCTTTATATACTCACCAAGCTTTTTTCTCTTCAAGTATTTACCTTATTATATGCTTACGTTTTAGCTTATCTCCTCATTTAATCTATACTTTTCTTTACAATTGATTGATATGTTCTGCAGTCTCTTTCCTTTCCTCGTATCCTTCCCTATATTATTATTTATTTTATTTTACATTTGTTGACCGGGCTAGTCCAGCTGGATATATGTCCATTTTCAGCATATTATTATTAGACAGTGGTTGTGGGTAGCTAGCTACAATAACATTTTGGCTTTTTTATAAGTGAGAGTAGGAAATTGCATGCGTTCTGGGTGTTCTGCTTGCTCCAGGCTGGCTGCACATTTTAAGTGTAAGTTTTCTGCTGCACAGCAGGATTAGCTGATCTGTTTAGCTAGGCTGCTCTGTGCTGCACTGCCTTTTTATGCAGTGCTTCTGGACTGACCATTGCAAACTGGGTTTGACCTCACTAGCAGTCTCAAAGACATGAAGGGAGTATTTTTATTTACTCCCATCCCATCTGTTTGCTTTTGAAGTACATTTACTTCTAATCTATACTCTTAATCCTATTTATCATGTCGGAATTTTGTTTGTTTGGGACGCTAGGACTTTTTCTCTAGTGACAATAGGAAATTGTTTGTGTTCTGGACATTTTTCTTTTCCAGACTTAATTTCATGGTTGCTTTTCTGACTGTCTGCAATGTTTAAACTGTGCTGCATAGTAGGAGCTGATACTTTATTTGGCTGAGCTACTATGTACTGCATTTCCTCACTACACACTGTTACTGGATTAAGCTGTTCTAATAAGATTTAACAGTGCCACAGCACTAGGGTGGATACATGGCTTGTTTTAAAGTATTTATAACTGTTATCTAATATTCCTACATTAATCTTGGATCACCTTCTTAGTTTGTATAATTTATAACGTTTGCTACTGGTAACACAACTTAGCTCCGAGCTGCACTGACTTGCACGCTGCTGCTATTATTTATTTATAATAGTTTTTGGCCTGTAGCTCAATTTGCTGTGGCTGTTGTTATAATGGCTCCTTGTTGCTCTCAGACAAGTTCATAGCGATCATAATTATCTACTGATGTCTGCATTTTTCTTCATACTACTAGTTATTGGCAGTAATTACATTTGAATCCAAGAAGCAAACGTGTTTTGCCACCCATAGCTACTGACTCTTTAAATTGTGTATTTTGTGGCAGATAAACTACTGACTCTTTGAAGTATGTGTTTTGTGATACCTGAGCCAACTTCGCTTCATTCTGATAGTGGTACTGAGCTTTGACGACTGTGATATGTGACATCTGATCTGATCGCGAATCATACTACTCATGGCATCTCAGCCTGTTACTGTAGCATATACTGTTAGAGTATACTATGTGCGGCATTTACTACCTGTTCAACACTCATACCACTGTTATTATAGTCAATATATGCATGTAGTGTTCTCTTAATTCTGTAATTATATACTGTACCAGACTACAGCTGTATACTACTCTGAGATCATACTGTGTATAATTTCATTTATTTTATTTCAGTTTAGTTTAGTTTATTATATCTGAACCTTTTGACTGAAGTAGAGTCCTGATCACAATAGACTAACTTCAGTGTCAGCATAGATACATAAACAGAAATAAAACAATTAGGCCATTGTATCAAGAAAAATATACAAATATGTGTACGTTCATACTTTACAGCAGCAGATTTATAGCAGCAAATAGATTATTGAAGACAATATGCAATGGGTTCATCAGTTCTGCTATAGTTATACTGAATTCATGTATTCTCTTAATTCTGTAATTGTGTACTGTGCTGAATTATAGTTGTAGACTACTCTGGCATCATACTGTGTATACTACTGTTTATTTTATTTTATTATATTATATTATATTATATTATATTATATTATATTATATTATATTTGCGCTTTTTGAATGAGATAGAGTCCTGATCACTTAGACCGTTTTCATTATTAGCCTGGATACATAAACAGAAATAAAACAGTAAGACCATTGCAGGAAGATTAATCCACAAATACATGCATGTTCATACTTTAAAGACAGTATACGATGCGGTCAGTCCTCATGCTATTGTTACTATACTGAATTCATGCATTACTCTCTTACCATGGTAACTATGTGCTGTATCAAACTGTACCAGTGTAATACTCTCAAAATGGAATACATTACATAACTTCTTCACTGTAGATTTAAGTAACAGTTGCATCAGTATTAGTATATCTTCATCTCACTTACAGCACAGTACATCTACTAAACTTATCTTCTCTGTATACTGACTAAATTGGTTCATTCTATCATGTCTGCCCTTGGTAATTTGATCCAGCTGACAAACATGGAAGCCCAGAATACCTTTATCCATTTTTTGTTCCCAGTTTCACTGCACTTAGTACTCAGAGTCAGTGTAGGAACTCTCTAATGCTCACTGACACCCAGCCACTACTCAACCAAAATGACATGAGTTGTTTAAGATGCAGTTATCTACAAATAATAATAATAATAATAATGATAAACACGCTTGCCAAAATGGCCTTATTAACTTAATGCCTTGGCCCTTCAACCTTCTTGGAAAAGTAAAATTTAATTCCTGTCACCACATTAAATAACAGCATTCATTAACACCAAAAACTTTCTTAAAGTGACAACTACAAAACATTTCTCCAATTAATTTACTTGTTTAGCCCATACTGGCTAGAAGATAAATAATAAAAAAATGCTTTCTTTGTACAACAGACAATGATTAATGTCATATCTTAAATTAGATGAATATTGCAACAAAACCATAAACATCTAAGTTTCTGCTTTAAATCTAAAAAAAAAATGTCCTGATATTGGACTTACTACCTTATCATTCCTAATATCCTCTAAATGCTTTAAAATCCTTTTTTTCACCCATATATGCCTTTTGACAGGGCCATATTAAAACATGAATAACTCCTTCTGAAGTGTGTGTAATGACAAACCTCTGCCTATTTAGTATACATTAATATTTAACTTGTAGCCTATATGGGTTAAATGCTGAAATTTATTGGAGAGTATTTTCATAGTTGTTGCCACTTTAAGAAGGTGTTGGGTGAAAATGAATACTACTATTTAAAGTGGTGATGGGAATTACATTTTATTTTCATGAAGGCTGAAGGGCCGAGATACTAAGAACTTAATAAAGGCATTCTTAGCAAGTGTGTTTATTATTGCTTAGTGTTTGCTTGCTATTCGGTGTTTCAGTTTTTACAGTTATCTCTATAAGCTGTTGTTGTCAGTTATCTCTATAAGCTGTATACCAGCATCTGGCTTACACACATGATTAATAAGCAACATATCAACTCACTCATATCTCTACAAGGTCTCACTAAACCAGCATACATTAAAGTTTTACCAAAATTACTCCCAAGCCTCCAAGAATCAGTACTAAAGAGCCTCAGCAGCAATCCACTAACACAAGCTCATAACTCAGTGAGTTACCAAGGATTGAGGTTGCAAGCCTTCCTCTGTCACCAAATCTGTGCATCCAGGCAGAAATGTCCAAGTAACTGGTGATTTCATTGTCAAGCACACTGACTCTATATATAATAGGCTGGAAAAGATCAGGTAGCAACTACCTTTCCAGTGCCAGGATCCATTACATAAGTGCACTACAGTCCCTCAAACAAGACAAATATGACTACTACCTGATGGCAACTCATGTCAGTGTGAATGGCCTGAGGAGCTTGGCTCATAAGGATATACAGAGAGCCATAATGATGCTTCTGATGTATGTGCCAAATGCAAATAAGATTCTGGCCCTGAAAGGAATCCTATCCTAACCCGGACTGTTGCCTAAATACAAAGCAAAGGTAATTGGTTTTAATAATTGGCTAACTAGCGAGTGTCATTCCAGGCAGATCCATAATGTGTCATCTTTGGAAGAGACAATCAACAGCCTGAATTGTTTCATTAAGAATGGCCTACAACTTTATTTCCCCAGCTTACACATACTGGCCAATAGGTCAATAACTGGCACCCTGAATATATTTACAAACTGATTCCCCTCTTCTAATTATGGAGCAAGAAAAGACTCTTGTCAAAGTTGAAGATCAAAAAAAGAATCTATGCTCCTGCAACTGTAGCAAGCTGCATGCTTGCGACAGTTGCTACCACACACACCTCAGGCTCAGCCATACATGCAGCATCTGCATTGATTTGTGAAGCATCAGTATATTTCCTGTTGATACTGCATTCCCATGCCATCAGCACCTGCAGATTACACCTCCTAATAGCTTGCTCCCAGATCAGCTGTCCCCTTCAACCAGCCCTAATTATGAATCTTCTAATTAAAGCACCTCCTGCCCCATGCCTTTTTGAGGAAAGTCTGCCTCCTGGGCATTTCAACATAGCAAATAAGGTTTGCAGTAAATCTCAATCCAGAGCACATCATAGCAATCTTAACAATAAACTACCCAATCTCAAGGCTTTCTTTTAAGTTGAACACATTTATAGCTGTATTGTAGTAGAGACTTAGCTTCAGTGTATCAATAGTGCTCCCATTTTTCTGGGTTGCAGTGCTTATTTACCAATTCAGACTCACTAAAAAGAAAGAAGAGAATATCAGTATTTGCCATAGACCGAATTATCTCTAGACAGATTCCCCACAGCCCATACCCAAAACTTACTGAACTTAAAATTTCCTTTAATAGGACAAATGTTCAACTTATAGCTTGCTGTTGGTCACATTCCATGTCTCCAGAAGGCCACAAAAGATTTCTCATGTGCTTGCTGAACTATCAATTGTCGATGGGTTATTTCAACTGTACATTGATTAACTAGAGAACTTATACCACAAACATTGGTTATACCCATTGATTCCTTGCTTTAGTAAATGTTAATTGCATTGTATAAATTAATCAACAACTAGGTGGTCAAAATCTCTTTAACACCAGGTGAGGAATACCTCCTCTCCATTCATGGGGATGGCTGTGACACAGAAGTTGATGGCACTGGAATGATCAGATGAGGTAAAGACAGTGGCTATAACAAATGTCTGCAGCAGAAATATTTGTCTGCTCAGGAATGTTGATTTCAAAACAACAAAATGTCTTTATATGAAGAATTGAATACTGTCATGGAATGAGTAAATTAAACACATGACAATTATTATTAACAAGAGAACTATTCACATCTGCATAGAATAGAAATGAGGGAAGTGTGCATGTGTCCCCCACACCTCCTTACTAAGCATACCAAAGTTCATGATACTTTTTATTTATAATATTTACAAATCATTTTTACAGGGTCAGCAGCATGAACAAACAGTTCCAGTGTACCAATAAATTTGGAGGATGTCATCAGCAGAATAGCTGTCCAAGATAATGACAATGATGATGATGGTGATGATGACATTTATATTTTTGAGGTAGCCCAAGGAAAGTGTCTCATAGTCCCCCAGTTTAATGGTAGGATCTCATACTCCACTATATGTTAGTAACTCAATAGGAAGTCACAGCTCATCGCAAAGTCAAGCACATTTTGACATTACACTCCAGCTTGTACAGGAGAAAACCCATGCACCTCTACACCAGTACACCCAAAACCAAACAAACACTTTCAGGATGATAGAAGACATTTAGCGATAACAGTGTCCACACTGACATCTCTACAAAAGGGAGCCAGGCACAGGATTCTGTCACAGCTACCTCAGGAAGCACGTAAAGCATTGATTGCCCAGCATCAAATGTGCCATGACATTGTTAGGGCTCAGAGCACTGCAATATAGAGTCAGCTATAAGTGATCAGACTCCTCCAGGGCATACACAAGGATTTCCAGCCATACACAAGAATGGTGCATAGTAGGGAAAGTGCCATGATCACACAAATGCATAGAATGGTGGTATACTAAGCAGCCATGGCCATCTCCATTTATATACTAGTTAGGACTTACCAGACTGAAGTAGGACTCAGTCTTGGTAGGGGAAGAGGACAGGGTACTGCCATTACTCATGGATACAGATCACATGATAGTACAAGTACTTCTCAAGAGAGTACTGTAATTAGTCAAGGGAAACCAGCACAACACATTTCATGCAGGCCATGTCAGTATTCATCTACACCTAGCAGAACCTCTCATTTGAGGTCCCAGTCATCGTCCAGCAGCACTTTCAGATCAGATTCTGTAAGATCACTTGTATAAAGTAGGTCATGATATTGGACAACTCACCAGTCAGCTCTCATGGCAGCCCCTCTTCCAAATCACTTGCACAGTCACCTAGCCAATAATTACGAGATGTGTTTGACACATTTGACCTTGACCTATAGGATCATAGGAGGATACTAGACTATGGCCCTAGAACATTTTTAAGGCCTAGCCATTCTTTCCCTAATTTTCCCAATTATCAGTGCCCAAGGACTGGAATGTCTTTGGTATATGCCTGTGCCTTAGAACATCTACAAGGTGTCCCTATCCATAAGGGACACGGGTCACAAGCCATGGGTGAATTTGTGATTTCCTATCAGTTGGTCCAAATCATGTTTGAATAGGCTTAGGGAAAAGCTTTGATTCACACAAAAGGAGAGTATGTTTCAGAAAAGGAGTAATCCTTGAGACACATATCTCTTCTTCCAACATATTTTGTTTATGTCACAGAAGAGGTTTAGATCTTTTGATTGGGTAATTCTAGTGCTGCTTGCTTTGTAAATGTGAATCCAGCAGATCCACCAGCTGTAGACCTGAGAATGCCTTGTAGGTTAGGAACAGATCATCCCCTCAGCAGTCTGTAGGAGGCTGAGTACAGGGACAGAGGTGGTCTGCATAGCACATGTTATTTACATCCTGTATTCTTTTACTGAGGAGCCTCTGTGCCCACTGCAGCTGTAGAAAATGCCTGGTCAGGTATATGCCAAAGTGTGCATTGTACTCAATTATTGGTTTAATGAGGGCTGAGGACAGCGGGTCTAAGATCTCCTTAAATCTTGATGCTAGTCCCTTACTTATAAACTTGTTATTTAGAAGGATTTTCTCAACAGTATGGACACATGGTGATCAAATTTTAGGTTACTGTCCAGTCCCTTACCCTTACGTCTGCTCTTAGGGAAGTTATTTTATTTTAAATAAAAAATGCAGATGGTGAGTCTGGGCACAGAAATGAAACTGGAATGGTACGAGGGTGGGGGGGCATGTCAGTACAAGGAACAGCTTTTTTTTTCCTCTTCAGTGGAATAGCTCAGGATTGGGGAATAGATCTAACTAAAATAAGCTGTTCACTTCACTTTAAAGAGCTGAGGGGATAGGGTGTTGGTTCTTGGTATTGACACAGGGGCAAAGGTTCAGCCAAGTACACTTCTGAGTAATACACAAGTATTCAGGGAAGCACTAGTAAGAAAGTTAAAGATTAAAAAGATATCCGGTCATGTTAAACATTACAACCACTTCACCCTCACCACTGTACAAATTATGATATTTTTTGTCTCTAAGGCCACAAATTATTGTGTCTGACAAAACAGAACAATCTGATGTGCAGTACCTCAACAGACAACATAGATTAAACTAAGAAAGCATTGCATAATATAACAAAATGTCATGTTCTCATTCAGTTACAAGATATGAACTCCTTAAATTCTAAAGTAAAACTTTTTATTGATTGTACTACTTCAGGATATTCAGTATGTGCATACTCAGGTACTCCAGCTCACTAGAATTTATTGTGCAAAACAGTTAAAAATGTGATTAATAATGATATGATGCCTTACAACATCATTGAACAGGAGTCAGTGAACACTCAGGGATGACTTTAACAAACAATAAAATGAGTGCCAGTTCTGAAATAAAATAATTATTATTTAAAGATGAGAAGGAATATCTGATGAACAATGACAGTAGGCCATTCACTACACAGCATAACCCATAAATATCACTGCATGCAATAGGAAGCATGAACCTGAATGCCACAATCCATAGTTCTGGACTAGATGCCACCTCTTTACAAGAGGAGCTGCATACCCTGCATGAGCCTGCCACATGGGGTCACTTACTACTGCTGCTGGCTGGTAACCATTAGTCATAGTAAGACTAGAACTGGGAGCTGCACTGACAGCATGGGACACTTCACCACCAGACTGATGTATGCTCATGTTATGCAGAACCCAACATGCAATAATTATCCTGCATGCAGTAGCTGACTCGTATTGAAGAGCATCCCCGGACTCATCCAGGCATCTAAAATAATTCTTCAAGAGGCTAAAGATCATTACATTGTGAATACACATCTGGGACAGGGCTGCATTAAAGTTCTCTTCTGCACCTCCATTTGGATTTCTCACTGGTGTCATGAACCATGGCTGCAGTGGGTATCAAGTATCATCTGAAAGAAAAAAAAATAGAGAGGGAGAAAGGGGTGGTGACAGAACAAAGAAAAGTGGCTTAATATTCTGCAGTCCATTTTGCCATAGGGAAATAAAAAAATATTTTTCCACTTACCAACAAAATGACCACTGGGTATCCTACCCTGCAGGAAGAGGTGGTAGAATAAGCTAGGGTGACACATAATGGAATTGTGTGCACTGCCAAGGTGCTAGGCAGAGATGTTGGTGATGTACTCCCATGCATCACACACTACTTAGTAATTGAAGGAATGTTAGCCCTTCCTACTGTGGTACCACTCCCTCGTGGATCAGATGGGGCCCCTAATTGCAACACAGATGCAATCTATTGCACTAAGTACCTCAGGGAAATGCGCTACACTGTAAACAATGCACATAATCCTGGCTTGGTCCTGAGGTGACACTGGGAAATAGATGTACTGATCCACACATGCTAAGAGTACATCCAGGAAGTGATGAAGTACTCCCAGAGCAGAAGTCTGTGAGATACCTAGGGTGGCCCCAATCTGCATGACCTTGTGTAAGACATCAAACTTGACTGTAATTGATGCAATTGGGAGTGTGAACTAGGATCTTTAATGGTCTCCTGGACTGCATGCTTAGTAACTATCTTTTAAGTCTGAAACAGGCATTTATTTTTAACTATTTATGTTTGTGGGGAGGAGTTTGGCATAATAGTCGGTGGAGGGGTTAACCATAATGGTTAAGGTGTTTCTGTCATAGGTACAGGGTTTGATTCTCAGCTTTGAAGAAAAGTTGGTTCGGCTTAAAGTGGCCTGCAAGTGCAGCTATCATAGTACTTCTCTATGAACCTATGAATGCTTACTAATGATAACGCTTAATTATATTTGGACAAAACAGGAATTTGAGCAGTCTGAATATTATTAATTATATTATCTTATAATAGCTCACTTTTAATTATATAAACAATACATGTCAGTTTGTATTCCTTAAGTAGTGGTAATTGATTCTTTCTTTGGTATTTGAAACCTCTGATGTTTTTATTTATACATCCTTATCTCTGCAATATATGTGCTATGTGTATATGCAATGCGTATCAATCATTTTCTGAGAACTACTGCAGTATCAAAAAGTTTATATATATTTATTATTTACTGACTTTACTTTACCTACTAGCCATATTTATCTGTTAGAGATTTTCCATCAAACAGGAGATGATACCATAATGGTTTTAATGCATTTAATATTACTGAAGAAAAGCAGACGGATTTATTTACTATTAAAATAATTATGGAATATTGTAAGCCTGAAAAGAACTAGTCGGATACATGCAAACTGTTTTACGCTAGAAATCAAGGATCGGAGAGATCTACTAATGGATATAATACTGTATTAAGGCACACAACTAAAGACTGTAAGTTCAGCAGTTTGCATGACTCACCATTGTGATATAGAATTTTATGTGGCTGGTCTCTTGTCATCTGGGTTCATAAAGAGTCACAGTTGTGACAGGAATATGCAGCCATTAACTGCATTTATTTGCAGTACAATGAACCAGCAACATACCAACTCAGATATAGAACACTAAACTAAAATTTAGTAATATATATAGAATACAACGCCCCATTTGGTATGTACCTCTCAAGACATCTGCAACCACTGGAAAGGCCTCAGAAATACCTCACTACAAGAATCACAGGCCTAAAGCAGATGCCCTACGCTGACCGCCTTAAAAAACTCCAGCTATACTCTGTCGCATATCGTCTACTCAGAGGCGATCTCTGCTTAACATACAAGGCCGTGTCAAACCCAGAGCTGTTGGACATGCTACACTTAAAGAAATCCCAATCCCTCAGAGCCACATGCTCCAGGGATCTAAACCTTGTCATCACAATAAACAAAACATGCTGGAGGGATAGGTTCCTGACCCAGAGACTCCCCAGACTCTGGAATAGATTGCCCATACATGTCAAGCAGAGTGCCTCTTTGGACCTCTACAAGAGGAACCCTGACGATTGGATGGGAGAAAGGAAATTCACCCCAGGGATCACGTCAGTCGCCCTGCTAGACAGGGGTCCAGGAAAGTAAATAATGTGGGAAGAAATAGCCAGGGAATTGTTATGGCTAGGCTTGTATAGGCCCTAGGGCTGACAGCCTAGTACCAACCTATGAATTTAGCTTAATTTCACCTTAACTTCAACCAAAGGAAATACAGCCCCATGCAATGCTAACTTTTTCTTTATCACATTACCATGGTATGCTATATCTCCCATTCTGAAAAGTTAAGGCCAACATTTATGTTTGACTATTGCTTCCATCCATTTAATGTTTACATTTGCACTTTTCAATATTTCAACTTTTGTCCTAATTCAAGAGACTATTTTTCTTTTGCTTTTCCACTCTAATAACATACTGTGTTATTTTATGTAGTAATTCACTCTGAAACATATGCTGAGAGATGGGTTATGCTGGCAAGCGAAGATATTAAACTAAATCAGAATATATAAACACGTCATATATAAGATGAAAGAACAGTTTAGATTCACTGTATAAGTGATGTGCTTTTGCCTTGATTACTGCTTTGCTGCACCTTGTTCTTATGACAGCAACTGAATGTTTTCTCAGAAATCTGACTGGGAACCACTTCAGCTGGGACACCTGGTTAGATAAATACCTGGGGTGATTTGATATCATTTCAGTCTTTTGTGATGGCAGTAGAATGCTTTTGTTTTCTTCTCATAAGATATTGTGGCCTTTCTATGAACTATATAAGAGGCAAATGTTGAGGTAACAACATAGTTTCCCAAGGTATGGTTTCCAAAATCCACATCACCTGCCCAGATGCTAATGAACTCAAATCTCTTGTGTGATGCCTTTTCTTAAAGGACAAAACATACTTCTGTCATCTTCCCTCTCTATATTGAGTATGGCAGACTGATTAGTGAATTCAGGGTTCATCAAAGAAAAGTGGTGAAGTACTGCAGTGAAAACTCTGTGCTCCAGTAAGAGTTGTCCTATACTATATCCATAGCACTAAGTTGTTGTTCTGTATGGGATTAGTATTAAGTATGGATCTTTAGTCTTTTTGCAGAATTTTCAACATCAGTACATGGTATTCCAACTCCCCATTGCTCTGATTTAAAGTCAGGCTAGTAATAATGTGCCTAAACCCACAGTTCTCTGCAAACTGGTTGAATATGCACTCTGAAAACTGAGAGCCATTCTTAGAGAATAAAATTTTAGGGATGCTATGCTTGACAGCATCACAGTGTATTTTGATCTTGTGGGAGTTGGTTGCTCAACTTCTATGAATTGTGAGAAACAGTCTACCATTAGTTGGTAATGATTGTCAGTGAGAGCGACTGCATCTCAGGTATTAATAACCCCAATCAACTGTCTCACTCTTTAACATAAGCTTAGCAGCTCAGCACAAGCTTATTTATCTTTCCACTTACCCATGGGCACCACACTATCTCTAACACATTGCTACATTTCAGACATCCCTGATGTAGCTTGTATATTCACAATGGAAAACTATGTCAGGATTCCATTTAAAACTATTGACATCTACTTTTGGAAATGTTCTAGAGACGAAACATTCCTAATGATAGTCTACTGAAGAAATAATGACCAAATAATGACCAAATAGGGAAGAAAAGTGGTCTAACTGGTTGATTCTTCAGACCAAAGTATTTTCCAAAAGCTGATGTTAGCATGTAGTTTGCTAATCACTTCCACACCATCTGGCATACCTCAGTCTTTGTTCCACTGACAGAAAATGTAGTTTTCTCTGAACTCAGCTTCATTGAGTCTAGTTAGGTCAACACAGCTACATAATGTCTCTTTCTCCTTGGTTACATGCACCATGCCTGAACACCAGCCTGTAGGTTCTTTCACTTTAGTTATGATTCCCAGGCTCTTCATGCATTCAGTATACTCCTTGACTTTCTCTGGAAAAGGTACTGCATAACATCAAGGTGCCATAAGGGAGTATGGTTTCACATTGTCCTTCCGTTTAATGAGATGTGATTTGCACCATTTCTAAACCTGTACACACTTGTAGGTACATCTTGTTCAGTCTTTTGGCATCTACACTGTCCAGTTTGGATACTATCAGGTTTCCTATGGTTAGTCTACCTAGTACATCTGTAGATATTTATTTTTATTTATTTTCTGTTTCTTAACCAGGGTAAAACTCAGATTGTAGTGCATCAAATTCAAGTTCAGCTCAGGACAATACAAAAACTGCAGTCACAGCATTATAACATTTGAAGCACAAATGATAACTGTACAGAATGTTGTTAAACTTAAATTGACAATTTAAAACTCTACAAGTACAGCATTGTGACTGACTTAGGATGTATGTACAAAATGTGTAATATTTATTTTTATTTATTTATTTATTTTACATTTGTTTACTGGGATAGTTCGACTGGATAAATGGCCATTTTCAGTGGAGGCCCGGGGAGAAAAGCTCCACATAGACAAACTTACATCGATTACAGAGAAGTTAACAAACAATTATAAAAACAAAGTGATTATATACAATGGCTTAGCAGTGTTCCCTAGTAGGGGCTCATAATTCTCATGGACTGACACAATTAAAAGTAAGAGACATCAGATTGGAAGCAGAGCTTGGTGAAATAGTTACAAGTTATGATAATTACAGAATATGCTTTCAGTTTATAACTTATCAGAGTTGGTACATGGGCATGTTGAGGTTTTTTTGAAGAGACTTTTGGAGGATTGTAGGGTTATATATTTTGGCAATGAATTCCAGGTTTTGCCAATGAAGATGGCAAACAAGGATTCGCCAGCAGAGTTATTAGCTTTGTGGGTTTGGACCAGTAGTTTATCAGCTGACCGTAGGGATCTCAGGTTGCTATATGACTTAATAATATTTTTAAGTGAGTGGGTATCCTCAGGGTGGTGAGCAGAAGCAGAGGTGAAAGCAAAGAGGAAGGTGAGAATGGAGGTTAATTTTGAGGAAAAAAGATGATTAGTAGGAGGAAGAGAGGGAGAATGCAGAGCAGGAATGGGGAAGGGTACGCTGGATTAAACATGAAATATATTTATAGTTTCAGCAGGATACTTGGTAATAAGGTGAATTATCATAGGGCTTCTTTATTGTATTTGCAGGTGCCTTCTTTGTAATACAATATTTGTAGCTGGTTACTGAATTTGTGGTAGGGGAAAATGATGGATTTCCATACATGGGTGGGGGGTGAGAAGCTGTTATCAGTTACATTGAGTTTGCTTCTAGGAGAACTTAGGAACATGATTTTATTTATATGTGAGCATAGGGGTGGATGGGGATCCTTTTCTGTAACTGGTTGGCAAAAAAAGGTAAAGTATTCAAGGTCTAATACTTTATTTGTTTGTGAGGCTAGAAGAAATGCACCTTTGTTGAACAGGAGGCATTTTAGCCTTTGACAGGATGGTACAGTGATGCTATTTCTTTGATGCAAGGATGATAAGTCTACAGATAAGAGCTAGGAGAATAAGTGGGAGACACCCTCCTCTAAAGTTTTTTTGATGATTAGTGGGTACAAGCTGATTCTATACTAACTGTGTCATTAGCTTAAAGGACTATTTTGATTTGAGGAAGGTTCATTGGTAATTTATTGATAAATAAAGAGAACTGGAAAGGGGACAAAACTGACCCTTAACATAGTCCTTTACTTTTAGTAGTACAGGAAGAGATGGAATATTAAATTTTCACTTTGAATTTTTTGTTGCTGTGGAAATCCTTAAATGAGGGGAGGGAGGTTTGGCTGATCTCTAGCAGTATGAGGGGGCTGAGTACCGGTTTGTGATCAAATAGCACAAAAACTTTGGCCAAGTCAATGAATACTGACCCTGGTGAAACGTCTATTGTCCATATTTTGAAGGATGTCATCAGTAATAAATCAGGTATAAAGTGGTCATAGTGCTGGAGCCAGACCAGAAGTCAACCTGAAGAGGAATGAATATAGTATTTTAGATGTATTCTGTTGTGCGGAAACCACTTTTTCAAAGATCTGGAATAGCATGTACAAATTGCTACAGGTCTAAAGCCACTGTTACTGTCTGGTTAGGCTTGCTTAAAGATGGGTGTAACTATTGCCTGCTTTCCCATTGTACAGATGGAAGAGCATGGAGGTTATATGACCAGTACAAAGAGTAATAAACCAGAGAAGTAGCCCATCAGTGACAAAAGGAGAGTCAGTATAGATTTTGTCAAGGACCTTTACAATACCTGTGGTTCAGAAGTTTTTGAAAAAGAAGGTATGATGTATATAAGAGGTTCAGGAGGTTGGGGGAAGGTGAAGAATAGGCAAGAGGATGGTGGGAAGAATAAATAATTCCAAAGCTTTACAGATTAGCAGAGAGTTGGGCTAAAACGTGTTAATGGTGACTTGCCTGGGTAGATCTATTTCTTTTTGAGAATTGTGAAGGGATTGCACTTTGTACAGTATGTTTTCTTTTTTGTCCATATTTCTAAGGTTTATAATATGTTTATGATTTTCAGTGGAGGTTGTGACTTTTCATTTGTGCCAAGCATTATCAATATCTTGTATTGAGTTTTTGCTTCATTTGTAAGCCATTAATTGCTATTACTTTTGAAGAGTCTAACTACCTTTCGGATGTATTTGTCTTGTAAATGAAAGCAGGCAGAGATGAGGAACACAGCAATAAATTTTGAAGGAGGAGTAACCACATGATTTTAGATAGTTCATAATAGAAGGTGGCATGTTTATTTTTTGACAGAAAGGAGGTGTATTTGTGGCTTTTTATTGGTCAGACTCAGAGTTAATGTTAGGGGCATTGATCTCTCAGGGAGAGGCAATGTCAAGATTTTCAAAGCAAGATCTATTAGTATTTTCCAGATTTGAAGCTGGTGCTGGTATTTATTATTACTGTGTAGTTTTTGCTACCCCTCCCTGCAGCTGACCATCAGCTGCTACCAGCTCATGTTTTCATTCACTAGGTCTATTGGACCATCCTTAGCCTCCACCAGACTCAACCCAACCAATATTTGGGGCCAGTGAGGAGATCAATAACACAAATATAGTGTAATATTGCTGTCAGCAAGTGAACCTTAACCCTCTTTCACCCAGCGGCAGTCTTGTAAGCTCCACAATAGCTGTTTACACACATACTCAACCTCTCAGTCCAGCAGCGTTCCACTTGCAACACAGAGCTCACCTCTCTCTTAATTCTTCTATTGCAGTGAGCCATCTCAGCCTCCCTTCCCACAAGTTGGGTGTGCTAGCATTATCCACCCACTGCCCTCTTCTCCCTGTGTTGTCCCTTCAGCACTCCTTAATTGAATCCAGATTATTTGGAGACATGGAACCCATCTGTTAGCTTCTTTGATCAATTAATTTAGGGAGTAGTCAGTGAGGATACCCAAAGTTTTACTGTTGAAAGTGACAGCAGGCATAGATTGTATTCATCAAGAAAGATATAAGGTGTGTCTCTGTGGCTTTCTGCATATCTTTTGTAATGTTTTCTAAAGAATTGTCTTTAATTTAGAGGGATTTGGTAGGGATGAAGGTAGGCTAGGGTGAGTATCACATTGTAGAATTTTGCTGAAAGAGTTACCAATTTGGATCATGGTCATTGCTGAAAGTATTTTGTGTTAAATAGGAAGCTTTCAAGTTGCTTTTTAGTCAAAGTAGTTGTAGTAGTAGCAGCAATAGTAGTGGTAGTAGTAGCATTAGTGGCAGTAGCAGTAGCTATATCAGCAGTTGTAGTAGTGGTAGTTGGTACTAGTAGTAGCAGCAGTAGTAGTGGTAGTATCAGAAGTAGTAAAACTGATAGTGGTAGTAGTAGTGTTGGTAGGAATAGTAGCAGTAGTAGTAGTTGTACTAAAATTAGTAGTGGTAGTAGAAGTAATAGTAGTAATGATAGCAGTAGAAGCAATAGTAGTAGTGGTTGTAGTTCTAGTAGTAGAAAGTGGTAGTAGTAGTAGTGGTAATAGTAGTGGAAGTGGTAGTGGCAGCAGTTATAGTAAGTAGTTGTAGCAGTAGTAGTAGTAATAACAGTACTATTGGTGATAGTAGCAGTAATAGGGTTGGTAGTACTAGTACTAGTACTAGGTATCAGTAGTAGTTGTGATAGTAGTAGAAGTATTAAGGTCTCTTCCTCCTACTCTTGTTCTTTTCAGTTGTTAAATACATAGCTGTAGTCTGGAAAGTAATGGTTAAGGTTGAGGTTGAGGTGTCTGTTTTTAATCAGGATTCTGTAATGACTACTATATCAGGAGAGGGTGTATTTAAATAGAATTTCAGTGAAAATTAGTCTTATTGTAAATTTTAGGAAGTTTTAATAACAATGTGTAGGAAATGGTTCTCTCTGTGTGCCAAATGGAGAAATGTATAGTATCTATTTGTTAACTGGGTAAGCTCATTGGACAAAATGTTCCTTTTCAGGCATCATGCAGAAATACTGCCTAGTTACATGACTTGCACAGAGTCCCACAGTAAGTAAATAGTGGTGGAAGGAATCAAACCCTGTACTCTTGACTGCAAGACACAACTCATAAGAGATGAAAGGAGTCAAACGCTGTACCCTTTACTACAAGAATCAGCTCATAGCATTACACCTCTGCACTAACAGCCAATTTCAGGTGGATCTGTGAAAGGGAGGGACTGTTTGTGAATAAACAGGGGAGTGGGTTCAGACACTGGAGGTTATGACAGTCAACAGAGGTTGTATTAGTGGGGATAGAACAGTTGGTCAGAAGGAAAGGGAAGTGATTTATGAGAATAAGAAGCACAACAAGTCTGCGACAGTCAGTAGAAGAATAGCAAAATAGTGGTTAAATGTGTTTTCACTGTAAGGCTTGGGTGGGTAAAAACTGAGAGGGGATAGGAATAATTATTATTATACAATGACTGGTCATTAATATTCAAAAATGAGGTTGCTGACTGGTCAGGCCAACCAGCATGACCATTGTAAATCGAGCATACAGCAAAAGAAAAAAGTCCGGTTGCCCGGATTTTCTTCTATTAATATATGCTACCAAAATTCAAATTTTCTTTAATTAAAAAAATAATAATAAATGTAGAAATATGGAGACTTCAAAAAAACAAGAGAGAGATGGGACAGAGAAAAATACAAGGATAATCAGGTACATTATGCAAAACTAGAGAAATATAGCTGAGTATCCTTATATTTTTTCTGTCCTTTCTCTCTCGTACATTTGAAGTCTCTGGATTTCAATTTCTATTTATAAGAACAAAACTAAAAAGCAACGGAGATCATCCTTTCTCTGTTGCTCCCTTTCCACAGCACTGATGTACCACATAAGTGTGGGAATGTAAGTCCCATATGCATGCGTAGTACATAAAGAAAGCTCCATGATGTTGTTGTGTCTTTCGGCTTTTCCCGGTTAGCAGTCGCCACAGCGGAACTCTGGTCTGCTAATGATTGGCAGTTGATTTTTACATACCGAGTTGCCAGCCCTGATGCACAACCTTCAACGAAGGAACACCCATTCACGCATGTCTCCACACAGAAGATGCTCTAGCTGAGCAGCACCACCACCGTGGATAAAGAAAGCTCCATGATACTGGGGAAAAACACAGAAGAGCACCACGGCACCATTATACAAGGACATTATTTAAGAAAAGTAGATAACTTTTTTCTTTAAAAATATCATTGTATAATAACAATAACCCATGGCTGGGTGTGGCTAATGCTGATTTGCCCAAAGTTTGCTTTGTTTGGTCACTCGGGCTACACCTTCATGACCAAACCATGCCAACAGTGGGTAAATCCAGTATTACCCACACCTAGCCTTGGGTTATTTCTATAATGACTGGGACAGTATTTGTAATAGTAGTAAGAAACCATGAGCTTTAGGAGAAAGCAAAGAGAGGGTAAGTAGTGAATTTGGCTTTGCTCTGTGGGAAGATAGTAAGTGTGAGAGCATAGGAGGGAAGAGGTACTGAGTTTGTAATTTAAAAAAAAGT
The DNA here is from genome assembly GCF_019279795.1 of Protopterus annectens. Classification (NCBI taxonomy): domain Eukaryota; kingdom Metazoa; phylum Chordata; order Ceratodontiformes; family Protopteridae; genus Protopterus; species Protopterus annectens. The sequence goes on along the minus strand of NC_056725.1, from coordinate 1,931,603,452 downwards.
GACTGGGGAAACAGGTAGGGCTGTTATGGAATATATACAAATTAATTGTGGACAGTTAAATCTAGAAGTTAGTACTTATAAAAGAGGAAAACTGGAGGTTGAAATTAATTATGCAACTATGTCTGATGGACTGAAGGAGATAAGAGGAGAAACAAAGAATTGTGGGGGCATAGCCGTCAGCCAAATATGGAAAAGTGAAATCATTGTGTTTTCTAAGTCTCAGTGAATAATTGTTGTGTAGTGCATGTTACCTGAAGTCATTGAACAGTCTATTATCATGGAAGATGAAGGTTCTGTAAAGGATAATCCTTTGGCTACCTTTTTGGACTGATAGATGATATAAAATGTTTAAAATGATGGAAACCAGAGGGGTCAAGACACAGGGCTTGCACAGGTGGCTGAATAACCAGCAGGAGAGATCACTGGAGTCTAAAGTGGTCATTTACAGAAAAAAAAAGCAGGAAAATAAAATACAGTCTCAGACTTCTCAGATACTGGGAGTATAATCTCAGGTGAGAAAGCTTTTGTGAAGAAATTGATGATATAGAGAAACAACAGGTGAGCGGAAATATAAGCTTGACTGGGGACCAGAGACTATGGCAGATGCTGACTTTGTCTTGTTTTCATAGAAAACTACTGCCTGTAGTTAATGTACACACAGATATGGACTGGAAAACCAAAAAAAAAAACTCCACTGGGTAAGGAGGGAACTTAATTCACCATCACTGGACAGTTGACATCAAAAAGTAATTTGCAAATGACACTCACTTTTTTAGGTAAAGAATGGTTTCTAAGAATGCATATCTCCTACATGGACAAAAGCATTCTGTAGACTAAACATTACATCTGCATGTTATACATTTATTTGTGCAACTTGTGGTTAAGGGATACAAGACACCTCTTTGAAATGTACTTAAAATTCTATGTATAATTTAATAGAACAAAAATATAGTGAGCAGTGTGCATATCTGATAGGAAAATAGATTATACTTATCTGATGTAAGCAATCTATTCTCTTTTCCACGAAGAAATATGATATTGTGAACCAATTTTACAGCCTCCTTATATGTAACTCGGTTAATACATTAATGTAAGTTACTTATTTTACAAGGTGCATAAGAAACATGCACTTTGTTTCCCAAGCAGGAAATTTATTAATCAGATGGTCTCTGCCAACTGCACATTTTGGCTATTATACTAAAATTACAAACATGAATCAGTATGGACAAAGCTCAGTATGTCTACACATTTGAAAAGAAGTCTATGTGCAGTGTTTTATACTGTTGATATAATAAACTTATACAAGATTCTCAGGGAAAGCAGCATTTGACATCACTAGCCTAGAGGTCAGCAATAAGATATTTAAAGTGTGCCAGAATTTGCATGTAAATTTAGAGTATGTTGCTGTCATACATACCAGAATGCTCCGTGGTAGGTCTATATTAGAATGTTTACACAGAGATTGAATTTGCTGAATTAAACTCCAAGTGATGATACATTTAATGCTGTAAAGTAGTCTGCATGAGTTCAGTCCAATTCCACTGTTTACACTGCCACAGAAACCATCATAGACCATAATTCAATAACTTTTTTTTACAGCTTCCAGATAGAACCAGAGTAGGGAGAAGCGAATGTAAACCAGCCTTACAGAAACAGATGCTTGGTGCCAGAGCCATGGGCTCAAGCTCAATGCCAAGAAATGTATAGTTATCCCCTTTGGGAAAAAAACATGTACCCATGAATTACCACATAGGTGGTAGTACACTAAACACTGAAAGTGTGATAAGAGACTTAGGGACACAGGTGGACAGTGGTCTCACCTTCGATAACCACATTGCCACAACAGTCAGGAAATCCTTCTATGTGGCACACCTCATCACTAAGGGCTTTTCATCCAGAAAAAAGGAGGTCATTGTCCCACTGTACTCATCCCTCATTAGACCCATTATAGAATACAACACCCCATTTGGTATGTACCTCTCAAGACATCTGCAACAACTGGAAAGGCCACAGAAATTCCTCACTAAAAGAATCACAGGCCTAAAGCAGATACCCTATGCTAACTGCCTTAAAAAACTCCAGCTATACTCTGTCACATATCATCTACTCAGAGGCGATCTCTGCTTAACATACAAGGCCATGTCAAACCCAGAGCTGCTGGGCATGCTACACTTAAAGAAATCCCAATCCCTCAGAGCCACACGTTCCAGGGATCTAAACCTTGTCATCACAATAAACAAATCATGCTGGAGGGATAGGTTCCTGACCCAGAGACTCCCCAGACTCTGGAATAGACTGCCCATACATGTCAAGGAGAGCGCCTCTTTGACCCTCTTCAAAAGAACCTTGATGATTGGATGGGAGAAAGGAAATTCACCCCAGGGATCACGTCAGTCGCCCTGCTAGACAGGGGTCCAAGGAAGTAAATATTGTTGAAAGAAATAGCCAGGGAATTGTTATGGCTAGGCTTGTATAGGCCCTAGGGCCAATAGTCTAGTACCAACCTATGTTCCTATGAACCTATGGACCAGTTTCAATGCATAAGCAGATTCTTCATCACATGATCAGCTTCAGTGTGGAAGATGCAGAAGGGAAAGCACCGAGTCAGATTATAAGACGACTGAGAGGAGGAGGTGGCATTGTGAGGTATGATATGGAAGGTATCAAGGAAGCACTCTGCAGGTATTAGGCTATAATACAATGGAAAGATGAAGGAGAAGGAAGGAA
>NC_056725.1:1931585725-1931598225 GCF_019279795.1 Protopterus annectens | reverse complement strand
AGTACTAGCACAAAAGAAAGGACAGAAAGTTTTTGTCTGAAGAAAGGGGAATTGTTACAATTTATGCAATTGAAATTGGTTATTAAGACATGTAAGTTAAGGTTAGGGAGTACTCAAATGAGTGGCAATCTATAGCTTGACAGTAAATGTAGGAAATCTATGCAAAGTTAGTAGACAAAAAATATGAACAGTCAATGGCAATATTAAGGGGGAGGAGAGGGATGGTTTAAGTTATATATAACTGCAGAAGAATGGATTAGGGTGCTGAGAAGATTTGATAAATGAAAACCTATACCTATACCAGGCAGTGAGTCATTCACACCATGTTAGTGTGAATGACCTGAGGTGTACCTCCCTGGACTACATGAAAAGAGACATGGAAGAGCTCTCTAATCTTGTAGCCCAGGCAGGTATAACCCTAGCCATGAGTATTGCCATTGCCCAGAATGATACCGCAGTACAAGGACAAAATAATTGACTTCAACAATTAGCTAAGCTTCTGGTGTCATTCTAAGGTAGATCCAGTATCTGTCTGCTTGGGATGACATGGTTGACAGAACACGATGCTTTGCCACAGATGGCCTGCACCTGTCGCCCTTGGGATTCCGGACACTGGCTAAGGCTCTTGCTGCCCCTATAGTGCCTTTTTTAGGCAAGGTTCAAATAACAAATTCACCACCATAACAGGAACAGGCAAGCAAAAACTGAGGGTTTGGCTACTCAATGCTAGAAGTCTAAATCTCAAAATGCACACACTCGAGGCACTCCTTAAAATGGAGAACATTGATATCTGTGCAGACCTGGTTCAAGGCTCCAGAGAGCACCCCTGCACTACCAGGCTATAACTCATACCATACTTTTCGGCCATGTAACCTGGACCAAAACACCAAAGGCAGAGGTGTGTATTCATTATGGATATTCACACCACCGGGCTAGTTGCTCAGCATAATACATCCGAGGTTATCCAAGTGTAACTAACTCTGGGCAAAACTGGAATCCAAATTGTAGCTTGCTACAGATCTCCCACCATGCCCCAGGATTCCCACTCCTCTTTTCTTGATGTACTGGAAAATATTAGGGTTCAACCAAACACCCTAATAATGGGCAAACTCAACTACCCCACCATTAACTGGTAAAACTACTCGTGTACCAAATCCTTAGCTCAACACTTTCAGGAATTTATAAACTCCAATGCCCTGGAATAAATTATCCACACCCCCACCAGGGGTAACAATATCCTAGACCTAGTCATTACCAACATGAGTGACCGGTGTTCCACACCTGAAGACAACTCCTTGTTGGTCTGATCCAATCATAAGCTAATCACCCTTGATATCCACATCCCGCCGCCACCCCCCATTAAGGAAACCACGGTAAAAAATTTCTACAAAGCCAACTTCATGCTTCTTAAAACAGAAGTGGTGAACTTCATGACACTCATACAGATGGACAATACAGTTACAACTGCTGAATCCTACACAAATGCACTCTATAAGCACTTACACGAGTGCATGGATTGTGCTATCCCAAACAGAACCAAGACGCTATCCTCCAAAAATGGAAGACAATCTGGTGGTCCCCTACCATAAACAAACTGTACAACAAAAGGAAGAAACTGTTGCAAAAGAGAGTAAAATCCCATGATTGGAGGAGCTCCCTGGTCAGCCTCAGTAAGAAGCTGAGATCCCTTATAAGATACTCCAAAGCTAGCTATGAAAACAAAATCATCACTAATTTTAAGGACAACTACAAAGCATTCTATAGCTGTGTCAAGAATCTCGATGGTAACACCCAGATCTGCTCTGAGTTACAGCACAACAGCATGAAAATTATAGAACCAACTGATATTGCCACCACTGATCATGGGAACTATAGACCTATTAGCCTGACGAGCCTGGTCTGTAAGGCCATGGAACGTATCATCATGGAACTCATAAACAAAGACATTGGCAACCTCCAAACTCTGGATCCCACTCAGTACGGGTTTGTGAAAGGCAGATCATGCCTCCTGAACCTGATTGACTTTTTTGAGGCAGTCACCAAAGCCGTAGATGATGGTAAGGAGGTTCACACAGCATATCTTGACCTCGCCAAGGCTTTCAACACCATCCCCCATTCTGGAATTATAGCTAAACTCACTAAACTAGGTATAAATCCCTAAGTGACAAGATGGGTTGCCAACTGGCTCACTGACAGAACCAATACTGTAAAAGTTGCAGACTCCAAATCTGACCTCAAAGCAGTGACAAGTGGAGTACCACAGGGTTCTGTCCTGGGACCTCTCCTTTTTGGTATCTACTTCTCTGAAGTACAGGCTAACACAGAAGGCCTCTGGCTAATGAAGTATGCAGATAACCGCAAACTAGGAGCCATAATCAAGTCCCCAAATGATGTGGACATCCTACAGAAGGGCCTCGCTGAGACAGATGCCTGATGTCAGAGCCATGGCCTCAAGCTCAATGCCAAAAAGTGCAGTGTCATCCCCTTTGGTAAAAACTCTGTACCCATGAACTACCACATAGGCAGCAATCTACTTATCACTGAATGTGTGATAAGAGACATTGAGACCCAGGTGGACAGTAGTCTCTCCTTTGATAGTCACATCACCACAGTATTCAGGAAGTCCTTCTACATGGCACACCTCATCATAAAAGGGTTCTCATCCAGGAAAAGAGGTCATTGTTCCCCTCTACTCGACACTCATTAGACCCATTATAGAGTACAATGCCCCTTTTGGAATGTATCTCGCAAGTCATCTGCAGAAAAGAGGATTACTGGCCTCAAACAAATGCCCTACACTGACCGCCTACACTCTAGGGACCTAAACACACACACAAACATATATATATATATGTATGATAAGAGGAATATTTTCTCCCCGGGCCTCTGCTGAAAATGGACATGTATCCAGTCGGATTTTCCCGGTCAACAAATGTAAAATAAAATAAATAAATATATATATATATATATATATATATATATATATATATATATATATATATATATATGTATATACACATACACACACACACACACACACACACACACACACACACACACACACACACACACACACACACACATATATATATATATATATATATACACACACACACACACACACACACACACACACACACACACACACACACATATATATATATATATATATATATATATATATATATATATATATATATATATATATATATATGGTTATAGTTATATAGTATTATTATGCACCATTGGTTAATGCCAAACAAAGAAAATGCTTTGATGATATAGTTGATGATGAAATTGCATGCTGTGAAAAGTCCAATAAAAAGAATATAAAAATGAAGGGTGTGTGCTTTTCAGCTCACTATTGAATATGGGTGCAAGTGGGTGACATGGAAAGATATATTAAGAAGGCAAATTAATAAAAAGAGTTATGGGGATATTATTTATACAGACAGATTTAAAGAAGTCATCAGACACTTATGGTGTGATCAGTGCACAATTACGCAGACCCTTCTATAAAAAGTGGAAACACTGGTGTATAATGCATTAGGAAAAATAAAAATAATATTTGTTACTAGAAAGAAATCGTACTAGAATATATTGAAACAGTAAAATGAAAAATTTAAGAACTGTACCAAAATAACCACCCCTTTCAGTCCATCTTGCTGTTTTAATAATAGTAACTCTCCACTAAACCTTAACTTTTTAAACAGGTAAAACTCAAGTTACCTACTTTCATATCTAACTTCTCTAGTGCACACTGCAGAGTGCATTCTTTTCAATCTTACCTTTAAGCATCCCTGTTACTGGCACTTTCTCTAATACCTAAAAAGATCATCTCTACTTGACTCCAAGTAGACTTTTCTCTATCTGTTAAACCTAGCACTTGCTCCTACAGTACTTATTACCTTGATACGGCACTCTTATAGATAGCACCCCAAAAAGGCAAAACCCCATTTCTCGGTCACCCACATCCCCGGAATCTCTTTTAAAGTTTTTTTGTCTAGTCCTTCTAGCATGTCGAGGGATCAGTTGCTAGTGTCCTCTCCTGCTCAGCTGGTGAACCTGGGAATATTGAGGCAATGTTACAATTGCCTCATGTACACAGACAACCCTCTCCTCCTCCCACAAAACACAAATACATGCGAGAGATGCAACTATACGGCCAAACTGGAGGCTGAGCTCTCTCAACATAGGACTGGCAAGACCAGTCAGGAGGAGAAGGTTACCACACACACTATAGACCCAGTCTCACATAGTACCATCACAACCTCAAATCATACACATAAACACACAAAGACATACTCGGGCTCTGATCAAAAATCTACCCAAACAGCAGAGGCCACCAAAGCAGACACCCAAACAACCACCACCTCAGAACACAACACCTGCAACACATAGACCTCACAGTCAGAGTGTCAAACAGTCACAGCCCTTAAGGCCAAACACAATGCCAGACACACTAGTCATTGGTGACTCCATAGTCAGACACACTGACGTCCGCCTCACCAGACTGAGTAAGGAGAAGGTCACAGTAAGCTGCCTGTCGGGTGCTAGAATCCGCCACATAACGCAAGCACTCAGGTCTCTCAACAGCAGGTACAAATACGACTCAGTCATTGTCCACGCTGGTGTAAACGACCTGAGACGCACTCTCCTTGGACTACATGAAAAGAGACATTGAGGAGCTCTCTGATTATGTAGCCCAGGCAGGTATGACCCTGACCTTGAGCAGTATCCTACCTTCACCAAGAATGATGCCACAATACAGAGATAAGATGATCAGCTTTAACAATTGGCTTAAACTCTGGTGTCATTCAAAGGGGATCCAATGTCTGTCTGCCTGGGATGACATGCTGGACAAGCCACGCTTGCACCTGTCACCCCTGGGATTCCGGATATTGGCAAAGGCTCTTGCCACCCCATAGTGCCTTTTTAGGCAAGGCTCAAATTCTAAACCTACCACCCTAGAACACAAAAAAGGAAAAAACTAAGGGTAATGCTGCTCAATGCCAGAAGTCTAAATCTCAAAATGCACGCACTGAGGCCCTTCTCAGTATGGAGAACATCGATGTCTGTGCAGTGACAGAAACCTGGTTCAAGGCTCCTGAGAGCACCCCAGCACTATCAGGTTTTACCTCTTATCATGCTCCGCCCCAAAATCCGGACAATACCAAGAAAGGAGGGGTATCCATATTCATCAAAGACACCCACACCTCAAGACTGGTGGCAACGCGATGCATCGGAGACCATCCAGGTGCAATTAACCATAGGCAAGACTGCTCTGCAAATTGTAGCATGTTACAGGCCACCTCACAAACTCAGGAACCTCACATGGCCTTCCTGAAAACACTAGAGGGATAAATGTATCACCAAACACCATCATACTAGGTGACTTCAATTACCCTAATATAGACTGGGAACACTACTCAAGCCCAAACACCCTAGCCCAAAAGTTCCTGGAATTCATAAACTCAAATGCCATGGAACAACTAGTCACCATCCCCACAAGAGGAGAAAACATACTTGATCTCATCATCACGAACATGGGAGCACAATGTTCAACACCGGAAGTATACCCCTCACTGGTGAGATCAGATCACAACTAATCTCGCTGGAGGTCCTCATCCCACCCCACCTGAAATAAAAGACCACAGTAAAGAACTTCTCGAAGTCACACTTCTAAAGACTAGTGTGGTCTGCTTTAAGGGCGGAAAACAGTACTCAAGCCGCTGAATCACTTACAAATGCCTTCTACCAGCACCTGCAGGACTGCATGGATAAGGCAATCCCAAGCAAAACAAAGACTCTTTGTACCAAAGGCAAGCGTCCAGTCTGGTGGACCCCAACCATAAACAAACTCTACAACAAAAGGAGGAAGCTACTACAAGATAGAGCAAAATCCTTAAAAGGTAAGACACCCTTGATCACTATAAGTAAAAACTAAGAGCTCTCATAAAATCATCCAAAGCAAATTTTGAGAGAAAAATAGCTAAAGACTCAAAAGACAATCATAAGGCCTTCTTTAGCTATAGTTAGAAACCTGGGAGGAACCTCCCAGATATGCTCAGAACTAGTTCAAAATGATGTGAAGATTACTGATCCTACAGACATTGCCAACATACTGGCTGACAGGTTCAGTGCAAACTTCTCCCCTCCCCCAAAAGGAGAGATATCTATACCTTGCAGCCCCCAAACATCTCCAACGCCCAAGTGAGAACTGCTCTCTCCAAAGCAAAAACACAGCATCCATGGGACCTGATGGTGTCCCCGGCTGTGTGCTCCACAAACTCAACGAGGATTAAACCCACAGCTAGGACAGCTGTTTAATCATAGTCTTACCTCTGGATACGCAACTGTGGTCCCACTTCACAAAGGCAGTGCCTCCACCGACCCTGGAAATTACCGCCCATTAGCTTGACAAGCCTTATCTGCAAAGCCATGGAGAGGATCATAATGGACCTCATAAATAAAGACATAGGGAATTTGCAGACTTTGGATCCATCCCAGTTTGGCTTTGTCAAAGGCAGATCATGCCTTCTAAACTTGGTTGACTTTTTCAAACAGTCACCAAAGCCATTGATGAGGGAAAGGCAGTCCATACAGCCTACCTCGATCTGGCGAAGGCCTTCGATACAATACCCCACTCGGGTATCATTGAAAAACTCATCAACTTAAATGTTAACCCATACATCACAAGATGGGTTGCAAACTGGCTGAGTGACAGAACCCACAGGGTCAGAGTTGCTGGCGCCATGTCAGACTCAAAGCCTGTCACAAGTGGTGTACCACAGGGCTCAGTCCTGGGCCTCTTGTTTGGCATCTACTTTAACACAGGAGGGTTATGTTTGCAGATGACTGCAAAGTGGAAAACACATCTGACACAGATATCCTTCAGAAGGGTCTCACAGAAACGGATAACTGGTGCCACAGCCATGGCCTAAAGTTAAATGCCAAAAAATGCATAGTCATACCCTTCGAAAACAAGGTTACCCCTAGCTACCAAATAGGTGGCAATCCACTGAGCATAGAAGAAGTTATCAGACCTGGGGACCCAGGTTGATAGTAGTCTGTCATTCGACACCCATGTAGCTAAAGTAGTTAGGAAGACCTTCTACATTGCCCACCTTATCATGAAGGGATTCTCATCTAGATCAAGGGAGGTCATAGTCTCCCTATACTCATCACTCATCAGACCAATGATTGAGTACAATGCCCCATTCGAATGTATCTGACCACTTGCAGCAGCTGGAGAGGCCACAAAAGTTCCTCACCAAAAGGATAAAGGGTCTCAAACATCTGTCCTATGCTGCCCGACTGAAAGAACTCCAGCTCTATTCAGTCGCCAGAGGTGACCGCCATGTCAAACCCAGATTTGATGAATATGCTTCACCTCAAAAATCTAGATCCGCCAGAGCCACAAGGGCGGAGACTTAAACCTCGACACGGCTATTAATAGGACGCTGGAGGGATAGATTCATCACCCAAAGACTCTATGCTGTGGAATAAAATCCCTGAGGCAGAGCACTGGCCTTGTTCAAGAGAAATCTTGACCAATGGATGGGAGATCGCAGATATACCCCAGGGATTACCTCAGTGTCACTGCTCAACAGAGGCACAGCAAAATAATGGGTATAGTTCCCCATACTAAAAAATGCCCTCGGGCAGATAGCCTAGTATGAACCTATGAACCTATGAACCTATGAAGTAATAATGGAAGGAGAAAATAAATATTAAATAAAGAAAAGTATTATCCAAGAAGAAAAGGGAGAAAATAATAAAGTATAAGGTATAAACAAAGATATATTTTACAAGGAAACATAAATGTCACTGTTTTAATGAAAGGTGAAAAAATGAAAGCAGAATGGACTGTATAATGGACCAAGAAGGCAAGTAGTATTATGACAACAGTGCAATTATGTGTAACATTATTATATAATAATGTGAAGTATACACGTGCATGTAAATGGGATGGGTGAGAAAATGAAGAAGAGGTAGCAGAACAGATAGTTAAGGCAATTATAATCAAACGGTTACAGTATTATGAGAATGGCATAGAATTAATGTGCCAGGCCATGATGGAACTGGATATACAGTCTATAAGGAACTGAATGCTGAAATGAAAAATTCATTCCTAAATGTAATGAATGAAAGCCTGATGTGTGCTGTGAAAAATAAAAAGTGTATGAAGTAGCCATTATGTTTATATATAAAAAGAGGAATGAAGGTAATATTAGAAATTGCACACTATTATCATTATGAAATGATAATTAGAAAATATTTACAAAAATAATTCAAATACATACAAGTAAATGTGTAAGACTGTTTTTGAATGAGGGCATTTATGGAATAGATGGTGTAAAGAATAAAGATTTATAGTAGATTTTATAGTAGGGTATATAGGCAGGTAAAAGGCTGAATGTACAATAATAGTATGTGATGAGGAAAAGGCAAATAACCATATTAGTCCTGACAGCATATGGGAAATGATAGAGGATTATGGTATGAATGAGCAGATAGTAGGAATGTTAACGTATGTATACAACCATGCGCAAAACCGAGTTGTATTCAACTGATGGCTTGGTGAACAAATACATACAAAATACTTATAAAAAGGAATGTCAAACAAGGATATCTAAAAATGGACTTTTGTTTGCATTGTTTATAAAGTCAGTTACAGAAAAAAGTAGAATTAAAGTTAATGGTGCTGGCTGGGAGATTACAGGCGGTATATAAATAAGTTGTCTATACGAGATATACACAGGTGATTTGGTGATCATGGCCAAGAATAAGGGATGGATAAGACTGGTGATTTTTAGAAGTGAGAAGCTAGTTGAAAAGGGTTGAATAAGATTAAAGAAAAGGATGAAGGAGTTGCACTAATTAAGCATGAGTATATTTTTCACAAAATAAAATCAATAAAATAATAAGTTAATCACTTAGCAAGTGGGAAGTGGTGGTCAGCCAATGACAACATTTGATAGCAGAAGTTGGGAGCATTGCTAATATGGGAATTAACTTTTAAATAATATTTGGTAAGAATATTTATTTGATTCATTCTTTTATCAGGAAAATAGTGGTTTATATGCATAGTGTTTTTCATTTCCCATTAAATTCTTAATATTATATGGGGATCAACATTTGAATCCTATAAAAACAAGAGTGTTATACAGCAAAAGAGAAATGGAAGATTAGTTTCGAAAGACTCAATAATTTAATTGGCATCACTACTCTTGTACTGGGAATTAGAAAGTGAATAATAAGGATTATATGTTTCGAAGAGTACTATGGTTAGAATATGGTGAGATTTGGGCAGTAGAAAGTAAAACAAAAGAAAAATGAGTGTGAAATAATTATGGACTATAACGAAAAAATAAAACCAATGGGTAATAGATGGGATGTTCTACCTAATAAAAGAAAACTGTGGTGCAAGCAAATAATGGAAAAATACTATCATGTGAAGATGGAAAACAGAAGTGAAGAAGTTAGAAACCCAGTCAAACCAATGTCTCTCATAATTGTGAAAATGACCTGTTTGCGAATGCTTTGCATTTATCTTTTAGAAAGTCTACAGTTTCATCGATGAGCTTAAAAAGTCAAAACATTTGCCAAAGTAAAATTCATTGGAGTGAAAAAAAATGTGTATAAATTGTATAATTAAGATATTTACACTTGGTACTAGATCTGAATGTTATGCTATTACTCACAAGAGTCAGACAACTGAGCTTGAGAAATTTACTGTCCGAGTCATTTTAGCATAAACTGAAATCATAGGGTCAGATTAAGCCATGTGGTGAGTACAAAACAGAGTACACTTCATTAGTGCAAGTTATCAATTCAGCATCCTAGTTTAATATGAATGTCTGAATCTAACCTAATGGGCATATGTCAGCAAATTCATAATATATGTAGATGCAGGACCTATGCGCTGGAAGGCCCATTGCAAGCAGAGACAGTGATTCACACTGTTATGGAGAGAATGATTTACACACGCTTCCTCCCATCTACTTTCCACATCATCTTCAGCCATAATCAGCAAAATCCAGCAGTGAAGCAAACCAGACCTCCATCCTTCTCTGGCATGGGAGATCTGGTGAAGCTGCTTTACTTTCATCTACCCCGGCCTGCCTCCTCCACTGCTTGAGCCTCTTATCAAACTTAGTTCATCTGGGTTGTAGTCAAAGCTTCATCCTTGTATGGCATGGATCTGGGTTTATAATGTATGTTTCTACTGCAGTTATGATATAAATATTCTGTACATGCATCTACACCAAAGAGATGAAAGAAATGATACATATATGTCAAGTAAGATCTTTCTGTGCAAGCATTAAGCTTTAGAGGAGAGATGTAATATGTAGTTCTTTAATCTCACTAAGTCAGTGTATGTGGGATGTCATGTGACTCTGACTTGCTGTTGTTGCACTAAAAGGTATGGTTACTTTATCTGTTTGCTCACATATGTATGTGTGATCATGCCTAGCTTTAACTGCTTACAAAGATATACTGAACCCTGAAGTACAAAATAATACAATACAGTTCTCAGCTAACTCCTTCTTGTTTTACTTTGGAATCATTTTTAGATTTACTTCATTGTATGGTATCAGTTATACATTTTTTTCACAAATATATAGAGATGATTTGTTTACGTGATTAGAATTTTCCTCTTGCATTTCTAATAGAATGGCATTCTGTGCATGCTGTACTTTTGCATTTTATTAGATGTAAGAGCCTTGTAAATGCATGCGCTTATTTGAAAGTCACAGTAAGATTTTATCATAAATTATTTAGTTGTATTACAATGCTTGCAGTCGCAGGAATTACAGGTCCAAAGTAGCAGGCATTAATCAAATGGTATACACGCTTATCAGTCAAATCAGGGTTTTCTGGTGTGCCTCTTGTTTTAAAAGCAGACAATTACAATTTTATACAATATGAAATTAAAACAGAAATCAAAGATTTAATAAAGTACACTGTGTGACTGTTGTAGACAATGGAGCTGAAACAGGGTGTTAACCATTCAGACATGAAAAGTTACTGCAATGTGTACAGATCAGCTGAACAAAGGGTAAGGAGTGTACAATACTGGAAACTAACTAAATGCATATTTTTGTATGAAGGCTTTGGTCAGCATGTACTAACAGCATATGTATTCCACCATATGAAGTTGAATACCCGAAGCAGTATATAGCTTGCCTCTCTTAGATGATCAGAACTAATCCTTTGTTTAGGATGTGTACATTTTGACAAAATCAAATGCATTAATTTCATCTAGGAGAGTTATTAAATTTGCTTTGAAAAAAAATGCAATCTGTATCCTGGTCTAAGGCAAATATTCTCAATCAAGGATGCATTTTATTACGGGTAGTTGGTATGGTTTTGATACTTCATAAGAAAAACTCTTATGAGCAAGTGAAACTTTAATGCACCTTCTAGTGGTGATTGCATCATGTATTTCTTAACTGCTGCTGACTATCACACCTGAGAGAAAGAGAACATTTATTGATTCCTATTTAATAACGTATAATTTTAATCAGTTCTGAGTACAGATAAGTAATGGAAAAATTTAAAAAGTTTTAGTTTTATGCATATATTTGGATTCTAAATCTGTTATGCATACCTTTTTAAATATTTCAGTTTTGAAGTATTGTTTTATTTCGCTAGTGATATCTCAAAATCAAATTCAAATTATCCAGCATTTCGGTTTATCTGATGAAGCCAAATTGCTTTCCAAGAATGTGTCAGACAAGCTATTGTATATAAGTAGTAACCTTAGAAAAAATGGTTGTCATTGATTAACTTCACAATAGACTACAATGCAGAGCCATTACTAATACAAAACTAAGAATTATGACTGCCAGGACCATTTTCAGTGCAACAAATCCTTCATTTTATTAGCTTTCATAATATGCACTGCATGTGTTACATCAGGTTATTTTCAAAATAGTATTCATTATATCTCTGTTATACGGTACTGATTTCTCATTACAAATGTCCCTGGTGCGCCAGTGGGATCCAAAGAGAAAATCGCAAAAACATCATTATACAGAAAATCAATTTGTATTGTGTGTGTGTGTGTGTGTGTGTGTGTGTGTGTGTTTTATGTACATTTTTTAGTATAATCCTGCAGTTTATATTGCATATGCACCTTAAAGGAAATTAAGAAACTAGATACTTTGATTCCACCTTCTTCTTCATTTCCTGTATGCAACGTGCGCATATAGTTAAAAAACAAGCATAATTAGATGTTTTAGTGAGCGCACAAACACACACGCAAATGCACACACATGCATGTATATACATACATGCTCTGTCATACACATACGGATGGTAGTTTCAAATTTCTGAATGCATTAAAAGTTTAAAATGCTCCTAATGTCCTCCCTTTGATCCTTCTATGGTACTTCAAAAAACCATCCAGGTGGAAAAAGGAAAAAATGGGGGTTTTTTCCTTTACTGGCCCTTTTTTTTTAAACCCTGGGGCTGGTAAAAAACACTTGGAA
>NC_056725.1:1931580965-1931585712 GCF_019279795.1 Protopterus annectens | reverse complement strand
TATGTATGTGTGATCTTGCCTAGCTTTAACTGCTTACAAAGATATACTGAACCCTGAAGTACAAAATAATACAATACAGTTCTCAGCTAACTCCTTCTTGTTTTACTTTGGAATCATTTTTAGATTTACTTCATTGTATGGTATCAGTTATACATTTTTTTCACAAATATATAGAGATGATTTGTTTACGTGATTAGAATTTTCCTCTTGCATTTCTAATAGAATGGCATTCTGTGCATGCTGTACTTTTGCATTTTATTAGATGTAAGAGCCTTGTAAATGCATGCGCTTATTTGAAAGTCACAGTAAGATTTTATCATAAATTATTTAGTTGTATTACAATGCTTGCAGTCGCAGGAATTACAGGTCCAAAGTAGCAGGCATTAATCAAATGGTATACACGCTTATGAGTCAAATCAGGGTTTTCTGGTGTGCCTCTTGTTTTAAAAGCAGGCAATTACAATTTTATACAATATGAAATTAAAACAGAAATCAAAGATTTAATAAAGTACACTGTGTGACTGTTGTAGACAATGGAGCTGAAACAGGGTGTTAACCATTCAGACATGAAAAGTTACTGCAATGTGTACAGATCAGCTGAACAAAGGGTAAGGAGTGTACAATACTGGAAACTAACTAAATGCATATTTTTGTATGAAGGCTTTGGTCAGCATGTACTAACAGCATATGTATTCCACCATATGAAGTTGAATACCCGAAGCAGTATATAGCTTGCCTCTCTTAGATGATCAGAACTAATCCTTTGTTTAGGATGTGTACATTTTGACAAAATCAAATGCATTCATTTCATCTAGGAGAGTTATTAAATTTGCTTTGAAAAAAAATGCAATCTGTATCCTGGTCTAAGGCAAATATTCTCAATCAAGGATGCATTTTATTACGGGTAGTTGGTATGGTTTTGATACTTCATAAGAAAAACTCTTATGAGCAAGTGAAACTTTAATGCACCTTCTAGTGGTGATTGCATCATGTATTTCTTAACTGCTGCTGACTATCACACCTGAGAGAAAGAGAACATTTATTGATTCCTATTTAATAACGTATAATTTTAATCAGTTCTGAGTACAGATAAGTAATGGAAAAATTTAAAAAGTTTTAGTTTTATGCATATATTTGGATTCTAAATCTGTTATGCATACCTCTTTAAATATTTCAGTTTTGAAGTATTGTTTTATTTCGCTAGTGATATCTCAAAATCAAATTCAAATTATCCAGCATTTCGGTTTATCTGATGAAGCCAAATTGCTTTCCAAGAATGTGTCAGACAAGCTATTGTATATAAGTAGTAACCTTAGAAAAAATGGTTGTCATTGATTAACGTCACAATAGACTACAATGCAGAGCCATTACTAATACAAAACTAAGAATTATGACTGCCAGGACCATTTTCAGTGCAACAAATCCTTCATTTTATTAGCTTTCATAATATGCACTGCATGTGTTACATCAGGTTATTTTCAAAATAGTATTCATTATATCTCTGCTATACAGTACTGATTTCTCATTACAAATGTCCCTGGTGCGCCAGTGGGATCCAAAGAGAAAATCGCAAAAACATCATTATACAGAAAATCAATTTGTATTTTGTGTGTGTGTGTGTGTGTGTGTGTGTTTTATGTACATTTTTTAGTATAATCCTGCAGTTTATATTGCATATGCACCTTAAAGGAAATTAAGGCCCTAGATACTTTGATTCCACCTTCTTCTTCATTTCCTGTATGCAACATGCACATATAGTTAAAAAACAAGCATAATTAGATGTTTTAGTGAGCACACACACACAAACACACACGCAAATGCACACACATGCATGTATATACATACATGCTCTGTCACACACATATGGATGGTGGTTTCAAATTTCTGAATGCATTAAAAGTTTAAAATGCTCCTAATGTCCTCCCTTTGATCCTTCTATGGTACTTCACATCAGTGGAAAAGAAATGTTCCTACTGCCTTTTACTGGCTGCTAAAACACTTGGAAAAAAGCATATGACAAGGTCCAAAGAATCTGATATGGGCAGTGTTGCAGTGGTCTGAAGTCCTGGAAACATTGATAAAATGAGTGTGGTTATGTACAGGGACCCAATGACACGAGTATGAACAGTGTTTGAACTCACAAAGGGGTTTCCATTGGGAGTGGATGTGCATCAGGGTTCAGCTCTAAGACCCATGCTGTTCATACTGGTAATGAGCTACATTAGCAAAATGATCAGAGGAACAGATCAACAAAGCCAATGAATGCAGATGCTGTTACATTACAAAAAAGGAACTTCAGCAATTAACAGGAGACTGGAATGCAATACTGAAGGCATATGGGATAAAATAGATGTCAGACAAGTCAGTTGTCATGGTAACAAATGAGGAAATCATAAAAATCTGCTTCATGTATTTAGCAGAGTGGTTGAGGAGAAGAGAAGTCTGATTGAGGATGTCAGAGCTAATATCATGCATGCTGCATCCAGCTGGTAAACAGTGACAAAGACTGTCTGAGAAGTAAGGTATACAAAACAGTGGTGCAGTCAATGTTTCTCTATGATGCAGAAATCTAGGTAGAGGTGAGGAAGCTTGAAGTAATGGAGATGAAGTGGCTGAGGTGGGTGGTGGTATATACATTGTGCGACAAATGAAGAAATAATAATATCAAAGCAAAAGTCAAAGTAGCACAATTATAGAGAAGGTGAAGAAGAACACATTAATGTTGTTCAGTCACATGTGCAGGAAAGCAGAAGATGATTTGGTCCAAAAGATTTGGAAGATAGATATAGCAAGAGGAAACAAGGATATCTAGCCAAGGGGTGGATGGACTGCATGAGACATCTTTTCTCACCATGCTTGAAGGTCAAATAAGGTAGGAGAGTGGCACAAAAGAGATAGAGTGGCACTATAGTGAAAGAGGTGGCAACAGCTGAAGCAACACTCTGATTCAATGTACAAAACAGAAAAAAGGAATGATGTGTCTTTGGAAGTTTTGAGCACAAGAATATCATTAACTAAAAAGGAAGCAAACTAGACAGTGTACGTGTTTGGTTAAGTAATATGAAGCAGCTGTTAAAAATAAATATTGTAGATAACCTTCCTAAACCCTGAAGATCTCTTAGGTGAAGCACACATAATAAATGCCCTTAGCAACCCCAAATACACTCTTTCAAAACAGCACCCACATCAACACATGCAGTCACACATTTCATGGATTCTCTAGTTCTACGCCCATAAGGTATGCCATCATATGACCCAACATTCTTGTCATTGTAGATTGGAGACTTCATTGTGAGACACACTTATGTCCCTGTCACCAGAAAGTAACTGTCAGCTGCTTATCAGGGGCCAGGATTTACCTTATCACTCACACACTGAAGGTATTGAACCACAAGTATCAGTTTGACTCAGGTCATTTACACCCACATGGACTATGACTGAGACAGACCTCCACTGGCTATATGAAGAGAAACCTCATGAAGCTCTCAGAATATGCGTTTTCCAGGCTGGTGTAAGCCTATCATTGAGCAACATTCTCCCTTCTCCAAGGATGAATCCACAATATGACTAAAAGATGATTGCCTTTAACAGCTGGCTTAGTTTCTGGAGTCAGTCTAAGACAGAATGCAATATTTAATAAAAGTAGTATACCACCACACAGGCCGAACAATAAAGAAAACCGCCAGGAATTAGTGAAAACCACAGTTTAATATCACTTTCGTTTTCAAGAGACTTCATCCGAATAAAATAAAACACACATCAACAGCTGCTTATATATCAACCTCCAATTGCGTTCAATTAAAACACACATTATTTAAAGATACATACACCAAAGTATATTTAAAAAAAAAACAGAAACAAATCATTTTAAAATGCAATATTTGTTTGCAGCAAACCACACTGCTTTTCCTGGGATGGTCTGCACCTCTTCCCTCTAGGCTTCTGAATATTAGCTAAACATTGTCCTCTCAGATAGTGCTTTTTAGACAATGCCAACCTGACAATATGTCCGACATAGTAAATCAAAACAAAGAAAATCTAAAGGTGTTACTGCTCAATGATTGGAGTTTAAGTAATAAACTCCACTCACTAAAAGCTCTCTTCATAGTATAAAGCCATAGAGAGCACCCCAGCAATACAAGGCTCTAATGTCTTCCAAACATTTCGAGGAACTACTGCACAGGCTGAGACCGAATGTGGAGGTGTCTTGATTTACATCAAAAATAAATATACCTCACTGTTGGTCAAACAGAATGAGGCACTTGAGCTTTTCCATGTTCAAATCACCATACTGCTTCCTTGTTAGCTACAGGTCCCCCTCTTTGACTCAGGAAAGCCATACCACATATTTAAGCTTACTGCAGGCAATTACCTTTCAATCCAATACCATATTTATGGATGACCTTAATTACTCCACAATTAACTATGAATCCTATAGAACATCAAATGTGCAGATGCAGAGATTTCTGCACTTTGTAAACACAAACTCTCTGGACCAGATGGCCAATACACTGGCCAAGAGCACAAAATACTGGACATGGTCTTCACTAATATGGGCACACTCTGCACCCCCTAGTGTAATACTCTCTCTGGAAAGGTTGCACCACAAAATAGTCCTTTGAAGCAAAAATAAAACCTGGAACCCTAGATAATCCTGGAATGTTCAGGAACTACTCTAAGGCTAACTTTCTACTTTTACGTGCTAACCTGTTAATATTTCAAGCCTCCTAAACCCCAAGAATGCTGC